>NC_142813.1:40635837-40856569 GCF_049724085.1 Artemia sp. Qi Xiang Cuo | reverse complement strand
TGTCTCAAAACTTTAATTGGATATATTTGGGGGACTGAGGGGAGTTGGGGGGGGGGGCTACGTGCCCGCCAATACGTTTTGACTATAAAAAAGGGTACTAGCCTTTTGAATTACGAATTGAATGAGCATTTATTCAAGTTTTTACGACAACACCTTCTATAAAAACCTTGCATGCCCCCTGGGAATAACTTAAAACCCTTGCCCTGAGGGTTGTGGGGGAGTGTCCTCCTCAAAAACATATTTTCCATCTGGAAAGCAACTACGCTGAACAAAATGGCTATCTCAAATTTTTGATTTGATAGGTTTGGGGGACTGATGGGCATGGGGGGGCCATGGACCCTCCAGACCCACTCGAATATTTGAATGAGCACGAGTAACACCAGCGTCCAGTTTAGAGATTAATTTCCGAAGTTTTTATAATAACACCGTTGATATGGCGTGTCCGAGTATGGAGAAAAAAACAAAAAACAACACATTTAGCCCAGATCGTTCTTTACTTAGGCAGCGCTAGCGCGCTGCCTATGAAAAGGTGGGCATGAGAGGGGGGTTAGTTAACGTCCAATCACTTCCAACTATTAAAAAGGGCACTAGCCCTTTGAATTTCCAATGAAATGAGCCTTTTTTGAAGTTTCTATGACAAAACCTTATATGCCCCCATGGCATAACTTACAACCCTTGCACTAAGGGCTCTGAGGGGGTTATCATCCTTTAAGACCTTATTTCCAGAACTTTCAACTACGTTGAACCAAATTTTCTATCTGGAAAACAAATACGATGAACAAAATGGCTATCACAAAATTTTGATTGGATGTGTTTGGGGGAATGATGGGCGTAGAGGGGGGAGGGGCTAGTTGCCATCCAATAACGTTCGACTATTAAAAAGGGCACTAGCCCTTTGAATTTCCAATCGAATGAGCCTTTTTGAAGTTTCTACGACAACGCCTTCTGTAAACACCTTATATGGCCCCAGGGCATAACCTAAAACCCTTGCCCCGAGGGTTGTAGGGATGTGTCCTCCTAAAAAAAATATTTTCTATCTGGAAATCAACTACGCTGAACAAAATGGCTATCTCAAAATTTTGATTGGATGTGTTTGGGGGATTGATGGGCGCGGGGTGGGAGGGCTAGTTGCCCTCCAATCACTTTCGACTATTAAAACGGGCACTAGCCGTTTGAATTTCCAATCGAATGAGCCTTTTTTGAAGTTTCTACGACAAAGCCTTCTATAAAAACCTTATATGCCCCCAAGGAACAAGTTAAAACCCTTACCCTGATGGTTGTGGTGAAGTGTCCTCCTCAAAAAGATATTTTCTGTCTTGAAATAAACTGCGCTGAAAAAAATGGCTACCTTAAAATTTAGATTGAGTGTGTTTGGGGAAATGATGGGCGTGGGGGGTAGACTAGTTGCCCTCCAATCACTTTCGACTATTAAAAAGGGCCCTAGTCCTTTGAATTTACAATCGAATGAGCCTTTTTTGAAGTTTCTACGACAACGCCTTCTATAAAAACCTTATATGCCCCAGGGCATAACTTAAAAGCCTTGCCCCGAGGAATGTGGGGAAGTGTCCTCCTCAAAAAGATATTTTTTATCTGAAAATCAGCTACGCTGAACAAAATGGCTATCTCAAAATTTTGATTGGATGTGTAAAGTATTTAGAACATCAATTCGAGAAGCTTTTCCGGGTGTCTCATTTCTTAGTTATTTGGGCATTTATGTGTCAACGAGAGCGGTCCATGGGGGGGGACTTTTGGGACTAAAGCTAGTCGTGGGAAAGGGCTCGTTCCCAGGCATGGTCGAACAACCAATAGCTGGAACTTTCATTCCAGGCAAGTTATATTCTTGGTTCATTTCTAAAGGCAGTCCATCTTTCGATTTCGTCGTAGCTAGTTGTTCTTGTGCTACCTTATTTTCTCTATGTGTATTCTCACGTTATTTAATAAAGACCATGTACCAACGTTTATCATCTATCTTTGGAATTTACGTAAACCATTACATCTGCCAATATAAAAGGCATACATATAAAAGAACTAAAAAGAGGTTTACAGATGTGTTTGGGGGAATGATGGGCGTGGGGGGTTAGTTGCCCTCCAATCCCTTTCGACTGTTAAAAAGGGCACTAGCCACTCCAATTTCCAATCGAATCAGTCCTTTTCAAAGTTTCTGCCATGACTCTTTCGGTCCTACAGTCCTCATCAGGGAGAAAAAAAAACAAAAAAAAAATTGTGTCCACATCGGTCTTTACATAGGCAGTCTTCGTGCGCTGCGTATTATTAATTCCCTTCTACAATTCTTTTCATCCCCTCCATTCCCTTCTGTTAATTCCGCTCATTCTACTTCTTTTCTTTTTTTTTGGGGGGGGGGGGGTTAATATTAGCCAAATTATGGATATGATGACAGAAAAAGTTTTTTTCGTTAATTTAAGCCGTTTTTCATTTTGGATTTTTCTCAGAAATTAGATGGGAAATTTTCAAATGGAACAGGTTGCGCGAGCTCAGTAATGATGTTAAAATAAGAAATATTTAATTGAAATAAAACATAATTGCTTTGAAATATATTTAAAGCGTAAAAATAAATTTTAATACACTTCGAAAAGTAAAATTAGAACCGCAGAATTAGTATTTGCTGCGTCTTACTTAAGAACATTGATTAGATAAGAAACATTTAAGTGCTTCAATTTCTTCTAAGGAGTTCAAGTTCACGAAAAATACATGGGAGAGGCAAGGATCTTTTTTTGGTTACTTTTAATGAAAATGCAAAAAAAAAAAAAATTCAGATAATAGGGGCGTTGTTTTTTGTTTATTATTTTCAATAAAATACCAAAAATAGTTTTTCCAAAATTTAGGGGATGAGACAAAAGAATTCAGGGGGGGATGTCCCCCCGGCTCCATCCCCTAAGTAGTTGCCTGTATTTCTCATGACTTCAGTAAGAGGATGGCTAATTTTGTATCTGTTTTAATAATTGTAATTAAAGTATTGTACACATATATGTAAATATTTCTACACACAAGAAAAAAATGGAGTAGGTTTTCCTGTTTGTGATTGGTCCAAAGGCTCCCCAGAAACCACTGGGTTAGCATGTATGAAAAATCCAGTTATTTTTACCTAAAAATTTTCTTAATTTGAATCATCCCGCTCTCTGAAAAATTCGTCCCCCCATCCCCCAAAAGAGCCGTGATTCACGCAACTACTTATATAAGTATATAAAGATCTATTTGGTATTTATTATATGTCTATTTGACAAACCACTGTATACAGACTTGGTTATATCTTGTACTATTAGGGGGGGGGGTTGAGGTGAAATTGCAACTTCAGTGATCACTATAATGTATTACGGTAATTACTTGGCAAAAAAAAAAAAAAAAAAGTCTTCCTACTTTAGTAACTGAAACAAATGAGCACATGAAAAAGGTCTAGACCTTACTCATCTATCCAGTTCCCTAGGAAAAAACAGTAAATCCAATCCAATAATCCGAAAATCAAGTCCAAAATATCGCAAAATCAACACCAATAAGTATAGGTCAATGTTCCAAAACCAAGCTCGATGTTGGAAAAACATGATGGCCTTAAAGCAGCGGCAGACGAAAAAATAGAAGAAAAGAAAAAAAATGCTCTATCTAATGACAGAAAAATCCTAGGACACCTTTTATGATGGCAAAAACCTGAAAGAAACTGTCTACCCAATCCCCAAAAGACCTATGATATAGCGCAACCCGGGTGATATTCAGAACTTTTGTTCGGGGGGGGGGGGGGGGGTTTAGTTTTTTGGAGGGGGTTTTTCAGCAAAAAACTTTTAAAATCTCACAAAAATGTGTTTTTACACATTTTCATTACTGTTTTACGAGTCGGACAAATATTTTGGGGGAGGGGGGTTTAAACCAATAATCCCTCCCCTGAATGTGGCCTTGTTTGCGACTATTACATACATATATGAAATACTCATCTGGCTGGTTCCACAGACATAGGTTTCATGTTAAAAGAAATGATTAAATTTCTAGTGCCAGTGTGAATACTGGATAAAATTAGAAACTCTTTCTGGAAATCTTGGGATTTTTTCCAGGTCAGAATCTTATTGCATTTTCTCTTAAGTTTGTAACATAACACCACGACGCATATCTTGGGCAGTGGAATTTTAAAATTAGACACTCTGGAAATACTGCCACCAGGCGAATGAGATGTCTTAGAGATTTCTCCTGTAAAATGAGCTAGATGCGGCAACTCAGATTTCCATTTAGTTGGACCAAGGCCATCTTTTAATTCAAAAAAAAAGTTTTGTCGTTAAAACAGAGTGCCAAAAAACGGAATTAGAGTAGCTTTTTTAATTGACTTAGTAAAGAGCGGCGTGTCCCCCAGCATGCATCATTTTCCCCTTGTCCCACCATACTGAACGCATAGTTGTAGAGACTTGGTGGAGGGGCTCGCGACTAAAATTCGAGGGTCCTTTTAGAGGTTCAATCTCATCAAGAGGACAACTTTTCACCCTTTCAGTATCTCAGGTTCTCCTGCAACACCACATGGCATCGTATCAACATCTCAAAATAACTATTTTAATCAGAATGGTCGATAAGTCGTATAAATTTGCCTTCAGGGGCAGCATGATAGCTCCATCCGGGGGGGCAAAGGCTCCAAAGTTATCAAATAACACCTACAAACCAAAGATTTACAGACAAGTTCAGTTTGCAAAGGGTTTCAATGTTAAAGGAAAGGATGTTATTATTAAATGTCGTTTACATTTTAAAAAATAGATTAATGGTTTTGATTTGAAATCCGGCAAAATCATCAAGAGTGCATGCTATAATTGATCTAATTATTTGTAAGAAAAAAAACTTGTTTTCCTGCTATAACTAAAAAATGTTGCTATAAAACAATCACAGTATACAATTCTTTTAACGTACGTTAAGGGAGTCTATAGTTAGGATGATGAAAATGTTATATTGGATTAATTTAGTTTTTTTTATTTCAGAGGTATAAAGGAGGAGAAAATAGACGAAAAGAAGTTTTTTAGTGGTAGTAGTTCGGTTGAAGTTTGAATTTTTGTTGAATTTATTTTTTAATAGGAGAAAAACGAAGATGAGCGGTAAAAGGAGAAAAGCGGAAAAATTGAAAAAAAGTAAAGGGAAAAAATGAAAATATAGGATAAAAATACAGAAAATGATAATGAAGGCTAATAATCCTTATTAAAAATTTTTGATAATGTTAAATATTTATAGCAGCAGTGTGTTTTCATCAATATTGTTTGGATAACAAATTTAAAAAATAAATGTCGTTTTTAAATTAGTGTAGGTGACATTAAAGTTTTGAAATTATGTGAAAAAGATTATTATGTCACCGAGAGGAGAGAAGGTGGGATTAAAAAAAAAAAAGTACTTTTTGCTTGGCACGAATGTTCAAGTTTCATGTGTACTAGCGGATTAAAAAAAAAATACCCGCAAAAATTACTGAAAATCACATTCACTTTTGGTTCTGGACCGAATGGTACGGCAACGGCAAGCAGTAAACTTCCTTACATTTTTCCGAACCCTCGATAAATTAAATTTTTCTAGTCATTCACTCCCCCTTAGACATCGCCTCTGTCGTCCTGCCTCAGCAAAATTCTCATTTTTACTCAACTAAATTCCTACAAAAGAATAGAGAAGAATTTCTCCCTACATAACTGAGATATTACATAAGTGAATCTTTTCCACTCCTTTTCTTTGACCCCACTCATTTTTTACAATTCAATGCGTTAAGTCTTTTTTTACCAGCCCAAACTCTTGAAACCCACAAAACATACTTTAGATACGACAAAGGCAATTGGTCAAGCTCCTTGCATTTCACCATACCCCTCCCCCTTGCCAAATACGATTTTTCTAGCCATTCACTCCCCTTTAGACCCCTCTTCCCTCGTTCTGCCTCCATAAGAATCCTAGTTTTTACCCCGATAAAATTTTCAGCAGAAGGATTGAGAAGAATCCCCCCCTGCATAATTAAATTCTTAAAGAAGTGAATCTCCTTTTCTTCCCTTTCTTCCCTCTGCTATCATCGTTCATTGTGTAAAGTTTATTTTAATAGTTTTTGAACTTCAGTTTATATGGTCTTTATTTCACTAAATCCTTAAGTTTAGTTTTAGTTAGTTTTTAAGGATTGTTTCTTGTTCTTTGTTGATTCTATTTTTGTTTTTTCTTTGTTCCCGGGTCTTTGGTAGCCGGGCCGGTGCTCTTTGGGATCTATAACCGTGGTAGCAGTTTGCTAATTTCGAGAACCAAAATCATCTGAAGTCTGGATAGCAACTTGCTAATTCGGGTATCCTAAGAAATCAAATAAATTATACTTCAGGTTGCAATTTTTTTTAACTGGAATCTGCGGAGTGGGGGAATATTTTTTCATACATTTTTTCTCGGTTAGAACAACCGCGGATACTTGATCATCATTATAAATGTTTTATTCTTATGGTTTTACATTTCTGGCTTTTGAGGCAAGGGGATGTGGAGGTATTGCATAAGCAAATATTTGTTCCCTGTTTTCATCGATCTATGTTAATGAGTTATGTGTTCTTAGGAAGAAGACTTATACAAGTAATTAGCCTATCGAATGTATTATGATGCAATCTAAATTAAGTATTGATTTTCATAGGCACAAAAATTAGCAACCAACCATCCCGGATTTTAGATATCTTTGAATTTCGTATGTACCGAAATCAGCAACTTGCTGTCCCCACTTTAGATTTATCGAGACCAGTCCTGGGTACCAAAGCATTGACTTTAGTTTTATTATTTTTCTTTACTTGACACGAGAAACGAACTCAAGTCAACTAGAGCTTGTGATAGCCTTGCTCAAATAAATATTTTCTTAACTCTCACTGTACAATGTCATGGGAGTCTTTCTTGAGAAGTTTATGTTATCCCCACGTGACAGTAGCACCAAACAGAGCTAAACCCTCCGTATTCCATATTTCCAGGCTGTTCTATAGTACTCTTCTCTCCTCTATATCAGGATCTTTAATTTGTAAAATTTTTTGGGGGAGAAGCAAAATGTACTTTTCTAAATTCTGGAGGGTTGTTTTGTTGTATTTCCGATTTTTTAATGAAAATACCAAAAAAGGTATTTTACAAAATCTGGAGGGTGAAAGTAATTTAGAGCTGCAACAGTCCCCCCTGAACCCATCCCTAATTGGCGCCGTTGCTCAATATCTTGTTGAAATCCGAGTCTTACAAGGCATTTGTGTATGCTGGTTTGAAACACGCTATCTCTCCTAAATCCACTAGCCCGGCTTTTGTATTTCTTTTAATTAATTATATTCAAGGGTTTGTGAGCATGCTAATCATAAGTCTTAGGCTAACTGTGTAGCATAGGCCGTCAATATCAAAACACATTAAGTATATATTTCACAATTTGGACATGTAAGACTATGTTGAAATTACAAACACACGAAGATTTTTAATCTACATCATGGTTGGACTTAGCACATCGGGAAGGAATATAGTTCAGCTTGTTTTGGAACCGAACCTATAGCTGTTTAAAGTATAATTTTTAAATTAAAGCAATTTTCTATACCAAAATTCTCCTTAAAATGCAAGTAATTAATAAGTGCCATATTGGCATTAATGGTTTACAAAAAAAGAGGAAAAAACATGTAGGTATCGCTACACACATGCACTTTCCCACGCTCCCATTACTCATTTGACTACTCTTCAATTTTCCACCTCCGTTCCTTCCCTTTTACCCCAATTCCCAAAATTTCGTCCCTTAAACTCCTAACTATTGCAATTCAATTCCTCATTATCCTTACATATCAGAGCAAAATGTGGGCCATATATTTCCTTCTTTCAAGGAGGCACACTTGTGCCTCTATAAAGTGGCGACCCACCACAATGTTAAGCGATTTCAGGTCCTAGAGGTCGCAGAGAGACGGCGGTAATCGCATTTTGTAGCCCAAGCTCAAACTAAGAAACTTGCAAAATTTCATCCTCCTCCGACTTTATCTTCATGGGGTAAACTGGGCCGGAAGTTTGGACCCTCCCACCCCCGCCCCCCTTTAACGTTGTCCGATTGGGCTGAAATTTAGAGGTTAAGCTTTTCTAGGGCCTGGGAGCTTTTCCTCGAAATTTCAGCTCAATCCGATCACTCCTTCCCTCTTTTAAAAAACCAAATATAGCCACTTAAAATGCATTTCTTTTTTTTTCTTAGCCACGCCTAAAGGCCACAGTTGGCAACGGATCCGGTTGAATGAAGACTCATTCGAAGCAGAATTTGACCTGTTAGGGTATTTTGATATTTGCAGACCGAAAAAATTATCCCCCGAATTTACATTTACGAAAAACCTTAGTTTTTTCAAATAATACAGATAAACAGGTTAGACATGCTTTGTTATGAAAATATCTGCGCGTCAATTTTCATAACAAAGCATGTCTAACCTGTTTATATGTATTATTTGAAAAAAACTACGTTTTCTAAAGAGTTAAAGAGGCTGAGTTACAAGGTCAACCCTTAAAACGTACAGGGATTAGGAGGCACAGTTGGGGGGCTGTTAAAGAGGCTGAGTCACAAGTTCGAACCTTAAAACGTACAGGGATTAGGAGGCACCCTGTACGACGTGATTTGAGTATTCAGGAATTAAAAGCCTTAACACAAGAATGTTCAAGAGCGGGGGGTTTGGGGGCGGCAGCTCCCCAACTTCAACTCCTGACACGATCAGCTAACAGTTAGTCAAGCAATAATAAGTAATAAACTGTACAAAAACGTGCAGAAATTATTTGAAAAAACTACGTTTTCTAAAGAGTTAAAGAGGCTGAGTTACAAGGTCGAACCTTAAAACGTACAGGATTAGGAGGCACAGTTGAGCTGCCGCCTCCAAACTTTCGCTTTCGCAGCCTTTAAATAAAAAAAATTTAAACTGAAAGTAAGGAGCGACATTAAATCTTAAAACGAACAGAAATTATTCCGTATATGAAAGAGGCTGTGCCCTCCTCAACGCCTCGCTCTTTACGCTAAAGTTTTTATTGTTTAAAAAAAGAGTTGTGAGAAAGTCAAACTTTAGCGTAAAGAGCGAGGCGTTGAGGAGGGCACAGCCTCTTTCATATACGGAATAATTTCTGTTCGTTTTAAGATTTAATGTCGCTCCTTACTTTCAGTTTAAAAATTTTTTTTTTATTTAAAGGCTGCGAAAGCGGGGTTTGGGGGCGGCAGCCCCCAACTGTGCCTCCTAATCCCTGTACGTTTTAAGGTTCGACCTTGTAACTCAGCCTCTTTAACTCTTTAGAAAACGTAGTTTTTTTCAAATAATATCCAAATAAAACAGTTTGTGGTAACGAATTGTAAGTAAGGAGTGACGCAGCTTAATAGTAACCCAAACTCTAAAAAAACGGAATTTTGATGCCAATAGATCACAAGAATCAGTTTACTGTGCTGATTCCAATTTTTTAAAGTTTTATGAAGTTTAATGTTACCCATCAAAGGCTACGAGCCTGAAAAAATTTGCCTACTTTTCGAAAAAGAGGGGAAACGTCTCCTAAAAGTAAAAAAAAATCTTAATGAAAATCATACCACCATATTCAGCGTATCAGAGAACCTTTTCAATCTCCTATCTGCAAAAACGTGGAATTTTGTATACTTGCCAGAAGAAAGATCACGGATGCGTGTTTATTTGTCTGTTGTTGGTTGTTTGTTGTTGTTGTTTTTGTTTTTTTGTTTTTTTTTGCCAGGAGTGATCCTATCAACACAGCACTCCTAGGATATTGAGAGAAGACTTATCCAAACTAAAATTAAAAGTACTAGTGCCCCTTTTAAGCGACCAAAAAGATTGGAGAGCAATTAGGCCCCCTCCCTCACCCCCTTTCACCCAAAATCGTCCGATCAAAATTTTGAGATAGTTATTTTGTTCAGACTGGCACAATAACTATGGCTTTGGAGATATCATAGCGCACCACAGCCCCTGCGAAAAGGTCTGCCCATTGTTAACGATTATTATTTGTTATTGGGAAGTATGCATACATATTTCAGGGGGCGAATTTTCTGCTGGGGGAATTTTCCATGGGGAGAATTTTCAATGGGAAGGGAAGCTTCCAGGGGGTGAGCTTTTCAGAGGCAATTTTTCACTGGGGGAATTTTCCAGAATTCCTATACAAAGCTATTTTTATGTCTTGCTTTCTCTTTGCCGACTCAATTTTAAGCTTGGAGATGTTAAGGGTAATTGTCGGGGGTAAATTTCCACCAGAATTAGATTGCCTAGAGGATATTTTCGTGAGGAGGTTCTTTTTTCCGTGGAGGTGGAGCCAAATTTCCTGGTATTATTTAAAAATGATCAGAAAAT
Organism: Artemia sp. Qi Xiang Cuo; assembly: GCF_049724085.1. Classification (NCBI taxonomy): domain Eukaryota; kingdom Metazoa; phylum Arthropoda; class Branchiopoda; order Anostraca; family Artemiidae; genus Artemia; species Artemia sp. Qi Xiang Cuo. The sequence continues at coordinate 40,846,283 of NC_142813.1, read as the reverse complement.
AAATAAAAAAGCAAGTGAACAAAAGCATAATTAAAATAAAAGAATATTTGCCTGGGGAAGGGCAGCAACCAAATATTTTACAAAATAATGGCCAAAGGCGTATTTTACTGACAGAAATCAGAAAATATTTGTTTGGGGAAGGGCAGAAGCCCAATTTTTCCAAGGAAATGCCTAAAGATAGATGAGTGGATTTATTTTCAGTGTTAGTGAGGATAGGAGTGGATGAGCAATGTATTCCTTCCTCTGCTAATAGTACTGCTTTTGTAAACACTTTTGTAGTGATATTAGTATTTTCTTTTAAGTTGTGCACTTAAGGGGGTGACTTACAATGCTGTGTTACGTACACCTATGACATAAGGGCACATTTGCACCTTACGATTGGATTCAGTCTAGAAGGAGTCAGACACAATGCCACATATTCACCTTTAAGTGCCAGCCTACAACTCCTTGAATTTCATCTGCAAAATGAGACAGATACAGCAACTCGTATTTCGTTTAGTTGAATTAAAACCACATTTTTAAGTTGTGAATTTGGTGAAATAGGATCCCCTAAAGGTGTTGAGTTACATCGAAAATAATTTTGGTTTAGATTCATTTCGAAAGATTTACACCTCCATGGCATAACGACAAGAAACAACATTTTATGTTCAACTTTGGACCCACCTTATGGGGCCCATCCAGCTTCTGTATGCAGGCATGTCCAACAAGAAACACAAAACGATGATATTGTTCAGGTAATATCAAAGACCACACTGCCTTTCCATAACGATAAATAAAAGTTGGAATAGGGATGTACAGTGAATTGGTCTCTGTACATGTGACTGAAATATCCAGCAAACTTTGTGATTGTTATTCTCACTGTCTAATAAAAGGATTTATCCCTATTCGAACTTTTATTTATGATGATATTGTTCTAAAATACAGTATTAAGAAGATGAAAACCTATACTAAGGATGTGCCAAGGATAAAATAAACTTCTACAAAGTGGGCATTTTTATGAAAAAAAAATCAACTTTTTGTTAGGGCCATGCGGTACCTCAAAATAATGTTCTGATTCCCGGCTTTCCTGTCTTTTCGACTGACCATCTCAAAGACAAAGGGTCCATTAACGAATTCTTCCAGTAGACTATCCATCAGCAAGAGCTATTGAAAATCTGTCGTTTGACTATGAATTGTGTCAAGTTTTTAAAGGGGGCAGTACCTTAGCGGAATCTAATTTTTAGCGTTTTTATAGAAGGTATGTTGAAGTATTTTTAGGGACTACTGTTTCCTGAACTTCAACAAGAAAACTCGTCTCTGTTTAGTCGAAAAATCACACTTTCTGATAATTTAATCTTCATTAAAACTGAATTTTTTTTTTAGTTTTCGGGAAAGTGGGCGTCGGCTTTATTTTTTTATAGTTTACTCGGATTTATTTTCCAAGCTCTCAAGTTATGGCAAGACCGCCCAATCAATTCTAAATAGTTTGGCCAGATAAACTAAAAAAGTTAGTAGTGGAGATAGGTCCCCATCCTCTAATGTATCGCATAGCCTTAAGCTCCTGTGGAAAATTGGATTTTTATTATACATAGAAAGTCCATTTTTTCATACTTTTGCTCAGGAAACCATGTCCGTCTATTAGTTGGCTCCGCGAAATTGCATTTGATGTTCTACTTCTTTCTTTTTTTTGAAGGAAGCATACAAAATAACCCTTTAGTTAGATTAATAGATGGATATTTGTTGCAAAATAGCAACAGGGCTATGTAACAAACAAAATAATAGAATAATCAATAATCTTAACACATCAATGAACATTTCAACAACTTATTCAAAATAGCAAAAAAAAGTCATACGCATTCAACAAAATATTGAGCACTCTCCTCCTCCCATCCCTTACAAAATTAGTCTCTATGTGTCATTTTACAGGGTCAACATCTCTGTGGTATCGTTTTACAATAAGTAGATGTAGCTTAGTGCTAACCCGTTAAAATCAGGACTTTTCTTTGAGGGAAGTCAAATATGAGTGTTACTCCTCTCGGTGTCCATGAGTCCAAGATAGTACCACCATAAAATAAAAGTCCAAAATAGGGATAAAATCCTTTTTAATAGACAGTGTATAATAAATTTCACAAAAAATACCAGATATTTCGGTCACATATACAGTGACCGTCACCAGTAGTAAAACTAAACTAAAACAATTTAAAACTAAAGCTTATATACTAAATCAAATAAAACTACATATTGTTTAAATCTCTAATTCTTTTCAAAGAGTTCAGCCCATATTCACCTGTATCCCGATTCAAAGCAATATTCTTGAATAAGATTTTCTTTATTTCAAGCGTTTCACGAAAATTTTGCTTTAAACCCCGATCCCTAGAAATCAAAGAGACATTCTTGAACAAAAGATTCTAAATCTTCGGCTTTAAAGCAAAATTCAAAGTCTGAAGAATTTACTTCAGCCCTTTCAGTACATATTTTCAATTTTCCAGACCATTTTATTTTGTTCGAGAATGTCTCTTTGATTTCTAGGGATCGGGGTTCAAAGCAAAATTTCGTGAAACGCTTGAAATAAAGAAAATCTTATTCAAGAATATTGCTTTGAATCGGGATACAGGTGAATATGGGCTGAACTCTATCTATGATAATTTATTAAAATCTGACAGAGTAAAGTTCAATTCAGCCAATGTAGTTGACCTTTGTCCAAATGTTATATCATTGAACGCTAATGCACCGAATCCAAGAAGGTCAAAGAGGCTAGCTTCCGCCTTTGCTTTGAAAAGAATTAGAGATTTAAACAATATGTAGTTTTATTTGATTTAGTATATAAACTTTTGTTTTAAATTGCTTTAGTTTAGTTTTACTACTGATGACAGTCACTGTATATGTGACCGAAATATCTAGTATTTTTTGTGAAATTTATTATACACTGTCTATTAAAAAGGATTTTATCCCTATTTTGGACTTTTATTTTATCGTCATAGAAAGGCCGTGTGGTCTCCGAAATTATCTAGATAGTACCACCGGTGCCCATAAGGGGGGGGGGGCAGAAGGGGGCACCAGCTCCCTCCTGGCTGAAGGATGCTGCATTATTTTTTATATTTTTGTTTTGAGATTTCTATTATAAAGCATTAAAAGTGCCAATTCGACCAGGTAAGCCCCCCCCCCCTGGAATTCAGCCTATGGGTGCTCATGGATAGTACTGGAGTGTACATCTACTTCCTTCCATTATAGCTTTGATGTTTTAGAAGGATATTTCTGTGCAAAAATAGCCATTTTCATGGACTTGATTGTATATCATTATTTATATCATTAACTTTTTTTCAAAGATTTATTATCGAAAATGACCCCAAATCTGAATAAAGCTATTATAAATTTCGATACAACTCATTACAATTGGATAAAAAAATTAAAATAAAACTAAAAAAGGCTCAAAACAAGAGGCTCTTTTCCAATGAAAGAAAAGAGTGACGCTACAACTTAAAATAAGCAGCGACTTTTCTGTATGTGACGGACGCTACATCCCTTTTAGCCTTCTGATTTTACACTGACGTCAGCGCTATATTGAGAGAATTTTCAACCTCTTTAACAAATTGAAGGTTTAGTGGAAACAGCAGAGGCAGCCCCCTTTATGCATAGGATTATTTGTGCTCATTTTAAGTTTTACTGCCAGCATTTACTGCGTCATCTGTCTGTTTTTAGTGTAAAACTGAAGTTATCCTTAATATGAAGGAGTTTCCCTATTATGAAGTGTCCTATGAGAGAGCTATGAGGTTTCTAACTATGTCTGTATCTAACTATGCCAGTCTTTACTGTGTCATCTCTCCGTTTTTAGTATAATGTTCAAGGTTATCCTAAATATGGGGGGAGGTTTCCTACTATAATGTTTCCTATGAGAGAGCTATGAGGTTTCCAACTATGTCTGTATCTAACTATGCCAGTCTTTACTGTGTCATCTCTCCGTTTTTAGTATAATGTTCAAGGTTATCCTAAATATGGGGGGAGGTTTCCTACTATAATGTTTCCTATTAGAGAGCTATGAGGTTTCTAACTATGTCTGTATCTAACTATGCTAGTCTTTACTGTGTCATCTCTCCATTTTTAGTATAATGCTCAAAATTATCCTAAATATGGGGGAGGTTTCCTACTATAATGTTTCCTATGAGAGAGCTATGAGGTTTCTAACTATGTCTGTATCTAACTATGCCCGTCTTTACTGTGCCATCTCTCCGTTTCAGTATAATGTTCGAGGTTATCCTAAATATGGAGGGAGGTTTCCTACTATAATGTTTCCTATGAGAGAGCTATGAGGTTTCCAACTATGTTTGTATCTAACTATGCCAGTCTTTACTGTGTCATCTCTCCGTTTTAAGTATAATGTTCAAGGTTATCCTAAATATGGGGGGAGGTTTCCTATTATAATGTTTACTATTAGAGAGCTATGAGATTTCTAACTATGTCTGTATCTAACTATGCCAGTCTTTACTGTGTCATCTCTCCATTTTTAGTATAATGCTCAAAGTTATCCTAAATATGGAGAGGTTTCCTACTATAATGTTTCCTATGAAAGAGCTATGAGGTTTCTAACTATGTCTGTATCTAACTATGCCCGTCTTTACTGTGTCATCTCTCCGTTTCAGTATAATGTTCGAGGTTATCCTAAATATGGGGGGAGGTTTCCTACTATAATGTTTCCTATGAGAGAGCTATGAGGTTTCCAACTATGTTTGTATCTAACTATGCCAGTCTTTACTGTGTCATCTCTCCGTTTTTAGTATAATGTTCAAGGTTATCCTAAATATGGGGGGAGGTTTCCTACTATAATGTTTCCTATGAGAGAGCTATGAGGTTTCTAACTATGTCTGTATCTAACTATGCCAGGCTTTATTGTGTAATCTCTCCATTTTTAGTATAATGTTCAAGGTTATCCTAAATATGGGGGGGGGAGGTCTCCAACTATAATGTTTCCTATGAGAGAGCTTTGAGGTTTTTAACTATGTCTGTTTCTAACTATGCCAGTCTTTACTGTGTCATCTCTCCGTCTTAGTAAAATATTTAAGGTTATCCTAAATATGACGGAGGAATTCAACTTCCCATCTTCTGTTTAGACGAAAGTTTGACTTTTCCTTAACTATGTCTCGACACTGATAATCAACCTTAAAAGAGCTCATACCCTAGGAAAATGGGAGAGAGGGGGAGGGGATCTGGGATACCAAAAGTGATTGCTCCTACCAAAAGCCCTCCTACCACCAACCTATTCCGCCTATATGCAGGTAAATATTGGGAGGTAGACTTTTATTTCATAATGCTAGTTTGTTAAAGCATAATCTTCAGAATGGAAGGAGGTTAAGGGGTAAATACTCTCTCTCTACATGGATCCGAAAGGCCTCTCATTAAAGTTGGAATTTTGCTCTACAGCTAAACTTTTGAAGCTTCAGGTACCGCCTCTCCATCAAAAAAAGAATTATAGTTGGTGCGCACCTTAGAATTACTACATAACCGTTAATACCACCGTGCAAACTATCCATAATAACCGTCCTTTTGTATGGACTACAAATATATTTTAAGAAATATGCCACCACTTGGCAGTACAGGTTCTGAAGCGGAAGGCTATGGAAATAGTATCCCGATAGTCCTAATTTGATTGGTCATCATAGAATTTTCATCCAATGTTATCTTGGTCCTAGCTCCGATGGTCTATGATTCTTCTCTCCTTTTCTTTTTTTTTGTTTCAAAAGTGTACTAGAACTTTAAATTTCTGTTCGAATGAGAATTCATTCTGATATTCTACTACCTCTGGTTGAATAGGACCATGAAGGTGAAAAAAGACAACAAACAAATAAACGCTTACCCGGGACTATCCTACCTTCTCCAAAGAAATACAAGATTTGAGATTTATATATATATATGTATGTATATATATATATATATATATATATATATATATATATATATATATATATATATATATATATATATATATATATATATATATATATATACATACATATATATATATATATATATATACATATATATATATATATATATATATATATATATATATATATATATATATATACGTATATATATATATATATATATATATATATATATATATATACGTATATATATACGTATATATATATATATATATATATATATATATATATATATATATATATATATATATATATATATATATATATATATATATATATATATATATATATATATATATATATATATATATATATATATATATATATATATATATATATATATCAATATTCAATTATATATATATATAATTATATAATATATATATATATATATATATTCAATTTACCAACCTTTATAGGTGTTTTTTTTTTCTTTTTCTTAAAATCATGCAAATTTTCTTTGCTAAAATCTTTTTATTCACACATTAACATCAAATTTCTGCTTTTAGTATTCCAGTTTCTATTGATAAAGGCACCTCCTTCCTCGCCATTCATTACTCTGAATGCAGTTTGGTCTAGGGCGTTTTTATGTCATAAAGAGGTGTATCTCTTATAGACATGTTTGTAAACACTACAAAAAAAAGCTGGGGTTAGGGTACTTTATAGGGCAGAATAGTAAAAGCGGATTAAAGGATTAGTATACTCTGTCTATTTTTGTGGGGAAATTTCTATTTTGTGAAACCGCCCTTTCAGAAGTGTAAGGCATGCAGAAATAGATTATTGAGTACGTGCCTGGTGTAACAACATCATTTTAAGTTCCAGTGGTATTATCGGATGTCCATGGTGTCCTTTTCAACTGCTTTACTTACAACGTCAGGAGAGCATAAAATTTCAAATAATTTGGAATATGATCCTGCCATAGCGTTGTGGTGTAATTGTTCCATGGGATATTAAGTATCGGTGGGATATCATTAGCTATTGAAAGGGGATACCGGGATTCCAAGCAACAAGCTCCTCGGGATACAACAAATACTTCAGCGAAAAATTCATATCGACCTCAGAATTAAGCGCATTAGAATTTTACGCGAGTAGAATTATGCAAGCCCAGAACTTAAAATACCAAAAGAAAGAAAAAGAAACTTTTTAATAGAATTTAAATTGGGTGACAATATCGCAAGTCACATTACAAATTGCTTTAATGCAGTGATTCTCAAACTGGTTCCGTAGCTCCGTAGGAGGTAGTTGCGTAATGGGCCATGGAGGAATTTTGGAAGGACTGCAAAAATAGTCGCATATTTTTACAACATACATTAATATTTCTATAATTATGGCGTGTAACATTTCTTGGGATATTTTTTATTTTCGGTAAATAAATATCAACCAAAAATGTTTTCTCTTTTGATCTTCAACCTTATTTTCAAAAAAGTTTTGTATTGATGAAACTAATCTTAACATCAATAATGATATTCTTGATGTTGGACTGCCAACTCTTCATGGAGTTCCGCGTGTGTTACCACACGTGGCACACTTACAGTATGCTACTTCATTTTACACCACGCATTGGCGCACTTTACGCTACTCGTGGTGTCCGCCACCTAATTTACATGATTTTGAAGGTGATTGACCCCTCGAAAACAGCATGTCTATTTTTAGCGAAAAAAATTCGTACTATTTTCTGGTCTAAGAGAATTTGGAAAGCACAAACAATCAATTTAATTTCAGTGATTAGGGTTGTAGGAAGTTTTGGATTGCAATGGATAAGCACTACTAGAACTACTACTACTAACAACTCACTGTATCATTATGTTCGAAACAATTATTCCCAAGCCACATTACAAGCCACAACAAACTTTGCAGTTTTGATGTGATTTCCATGTATCGAATTGTAATGTGAAAAAGTGCGAAGCTATATTAAGGATTACATTACAAAAGTATTTTGATCAAACAGTTCGTGGTAACGAACTGTAAGTAAGGAGCGACCCGGCTCAATGGTAACCGAAACTCTAAAAAACAGGATTTTGATACCAATAGATGCATCAAAAGAATCAGATTTTAATTCTGATTTCAAATATATAAGTTTCATTAAGTTTAATCTAACCCATCAAAAGCTACGTGCCTGAGAAAAATTGGCTGATTTTAGAAAAAAAGAGGGAAAGACCCCCTAAAAGTTATATAACCTTAATGAAAATCACACCATCACATTCAACGTATCAGAGAACCCTACTGTAGAGGTTTCAAGCACCTATCTACAAAAATGTGCAATTTTCCATTTTTTGCCAGAAGAAAGATCAAGGATGCGTGTTTATTTGTTTGTTTGTTTGTTTGTTTGTTTGTTTTTTTTTTTTTAACCAGGGATGATCGTATAGACCCAGTGGTCCTAGATTAAAGTGGGAGGGCTCATTGGAACGGAAATTAAAAGTTCTAGTGCCCTTTTTAATTGACCAAAAAAAATGGAGGGCAACTAGGCCCCCTCCCACGCTCATTTTTTTCCCAAAGTCACCCGATCAAAATTTTGAGATAGCCATTTTGTTCAGCATAGTCGAAAATATGATAAAAATGTCTTTTAGGATGACTTGATCCCCCAAAGTCCCCAGGGGGAGGGCTGAAAGTTATGAACTTTACTCAATGTTAACATATAGTATTGGTTATTGGGAAGTATACAGACTTTTTCAGAGGAGATTTTTGCGGGGTGGGGGGGTACGGAGAGTGTCGGGGTCTATATGGAAGGATCTTTCCATGAAGGAACTTTACATGGGGGAAGGGACATTGCTATGAAGGGGGCGCCGGATTTCCCAGCATTATTAAAGAAAAAGATCAGGAATTAAATAAAAAAAAAAAGTTTTTCAACTGATCAACTGATTGTGATTAAGAGGTCATTTTTAAAGAACTAGAAAAAATTCGAACATAGTTTAAAGAGCAGGGTATTGACTAGGGGCGAACCCTCTAATATACGTGTTAAAAATTTATGAATATAGAAGTTCGTTACGTAAGTTAATTCTAAGTTACGTATATTTATTACTAATAAAAACGTTCGTAAATAAAATTAAACAAGTTTCGAGAAAGCCATTTAACCAAATATAATATGCAAATTTTGTTTTAATTATTCATGTACGGTGAGCCAAAATCAAAACCTGCATTAATTCAAAAACGTTCAAAAATTAAATAAAAAAACAAGTTTTTTTAACTGAAAGTAAGGAACGACGTTAAAACTTAAAACGAACAGAAATTATTCCGTATGAAGAGGGCTGTCCCCTCCTCAACGCCTCGCTCTTTACGCTAAAGTTTGACTTTCTCCCAACTCTATTTTTTTAAACAATAAAAAAACTTTAGCGTAAAGAGCGAGGCGTTGAGGAGGGGACAGCCCCCTTCATATACGGAATAATTTCTGTTCGTTTTAAGTTTTAACGTCGTTCCTTACTTTCAGTTAAAAAAACTTGTTTTTTTTATTTAATTTAATACAAGAGGTAACCTTGGCTAGTCTGGATATTGATATCATTATGAAGTTGGTTATCCTTGTCAATGACTATTCTTTTTATTTTGGTTTTAGAGGAGAATTTTACAAACAGGTTTTCGGTTTGCCTATGGGGGCATCCTCTCTACTTTGTTGGCAAATCTTTTCATGGATTCTATTGAAACCTCCACTATAGACAGTTTTAGGCTCTTTCCTTGTTTCTGGGGAGATTCATAGATGATGTGGTTTGCTTTTGGAAACACGGGTTAGATTCCTTAGACCTTTTTCGTAAATATCTAAATAGTTTTGATAAAAACATTTATAGTTTGAGGAAACTGTAATGTTTGGAGTTGTAAATGTAAATGTAAGGAGTTTGAGGAAAATGACAAACTACATTTTATTTAATTAATTTAAAAAAACTTTCCGAAAAATAAGTTTCAAAAAAAAGTAAAGGCCATTTTAAACTCAAGCTCAGCAGATTCAAATACCTTTTAAAATTCAAACTCCATACGACGAGAAATTACTATTAAAGAATAAATGAAACCCAAAACGAATAGAAATTAAAAAACAATCATAGCAAAAAACATACAACAAGTAATAATATAAATAAATGAATAGATCTTAAAGCGAGTGATGCTTATATTGAATATGAAAATCAAGCTTAAAACGAAAAAAAAACAATTTGCTATTGAAGTATAAATGAAACTTAAAACGAACAGAAATTAAATAAACAATCAATGCAAACAAACATACAATAAGTATTAATGTAAATGAATACATAAATCTTAAAGCGAGTGAGACTTAAATTGAATATGCAAATTAAGCTTAAAACGAACAAAAATCACTACAAACAAGTGTTTGGGTATCGCCTCCTTCTCTCACTGTAAAAGTCTAAAACCTACTACATCATTAGCGCTTTACTGAAAACCAATTTTATGAAAAATAGTTTCTTTTGTACTTAATATTGAAAATAAACATTAAAATTATAGTAAAATTTTGAACCGATGAGCTATCAGCAATTAATGTCATTATACGTCAAATATTCAGTTTAATAAGTTGTTCAAGACGAATATAGTTTCACTACAAACAAGAGTTTGGGTACTGCCCCCTTCCTTAACTGTAAATAAAAACAAAAAGCCTATTGCGTCATTGGCGCTTCACTGAAAACGAATTATATTACCAAAATTTTCTTTCCCCGTTCTTACAGCATTGAAAATGAAAATAAAATTGGAGTGAAACAAATTCTTAAACTGATGGATTTTTCAACAACTAATATCATTATATATCAAATATTCAGTTTGATGTTGTTTATGCTTTCCAAGACTGTTCAAGACGCATATAGTTTTCAGTAAAGTTCCAATGACGCTGTAGGTTTTAGACTTTTACAGTGAGAGAAGGAAGCGATACCCAAACTCTTATTTGTAGTGATTTTTGTTCGTTAAAATAAAGCAAAATAAAAAATAAAATAAAAAATAAATGGAGCGTGAGGGGAGGCTAGCTGCCCTCTAATCACTTTTGACTCTTAAAAAGTGAATTACAACTTTCAATTTCCAATCAAATGAGCTCTCTATGAAGTTTATACGAGCATCTCTTTCATAACAGCCATATATGCCCCCAGGGCATAAGTTACAACGCCTATCCCCGGGCCCTGGGGGGCTGTGTCGACACCGGAGTTTTTCTTATCTGAACTTTGAACTATTTTTAACAAATTATCTATCTCAAAATTTTTATCTGATACATTTAGGGCGTGGAGGGAGAGGGGTTAGTTACCCTCCGATCTCTTTTGACTCTTAAAAAGTGAGCTAGAACTTTCAAGTTCTAATCAAATGAGTCCTCTCTGAAGTTTATACGAGTATCCCTTTCGTAAGAACCATATTTTCCCCCAGGAGATTGTCCTCCAATCTCTTTCGAGTCTCAAAAAGTGAACTAGAACTTTCTATCTCCAATCAAAAGAGCCCTCTCTGAAGTTTTTACGAGCATCCCTTCCTTAAGAACCATATTTTCCCCCAGGACATAACTTACAACGCCTGCCCTCGGGCCCTGGGGGGCTGTGTCGACCCCGGAGTTTTTGTTATATCGTCTTAAAACTATGTTTAAAAAAATGGTTATCTCAAAGTTCTTATCAGATGGGTTTGAGGAGTAAAGGGCGTAAAGGAGGGGGTGTAGGTGCCCTCCAATCTCTTTTGACTCTTAAAAAGTGAACTACAACTTTCAATTTCCAATCGAATATGCCCTCTTTGAAGTTTATACGAGCATTCCTTCCATAAGAACCATATATGCCCCCAGGGCATAACTTACATGGCCTGCCCCTGGGCCCTGGGGGGTTGTGTCGACACTGGAGTTTTTGTTATATGATCTTTGAACTATTTTTAACAAAATAGCTATCTGAAATTTTTTATCGGATGCATTTGGGAAAAAAGCATTTGGGGGGAGGGATGGTTACCCTCCGATATCTTTTGAGGTTTAAAAAGCGAACTAGAACTTTCAATTTCCAATTAAAGGAGCCCTCTCTGAAGTTTAAACGAACATTCCATCTATAAGAACCATATTCGACCCAAGGGCATAACTTATAACCCTTGCCCTGAAGACTGTAGGGGGAGTGTCCTGCTCAAAGATATAATTTCCAGAACTTTCAACTACGTTGAACAACAGTCTATCTCAAAATTTTGATTGGATGTGTTTGGGGAAAGGGTGGGCGTGAGAGGGGGTTAGTTGCCCTTCAATCACTTTTGACTATTAAAAAGGGCACTAGTTCTTTGAATTTCCAATCAAATGAGTCCTTTTGAAGCTTCTTCAACAAAGCTTTATATAAAAACCTTATATGCCCCCAGGGCTTAACTTACAACCCGTGCCCTGAGGGATGTAGGGGGAGTGTCCTCCTCAAAAAGATAATTTCTTTCTGGAAATCAACTACGTAGAACAAAATAGCTATCTCAAAATTTTGATTGGATGTATTTGGGGAAATGGTGGGAGTGGAAGGGGTGTTAGTTGCCTTCCAATCACTTTTGACCCTTGAAAAGGGCACTAGAACTCTCGATTTCCAATCGAATGAGCCCCCTTTGAAGTTTATACGACGACCCCTTCCATATGAAGTGCCTCTGGGAAAAAATTAATGATAATAAATAATAAAACATTGGAGCCGGATGGACTTTACTATAAGCAACGGTATAGCGTTGCCTCTGATTTTATTAATTAAAAGCGATTTCCATTTACTGTCCTCAATATATAGAAAGCCTATACACAATGATAGATATTTGAATTTTCATTCGTACCACCCTATTTCAGTGAAACGAGGGGTTGTGATTTCACTGGTGAATAGAGCTTTCAGAATTTGTTCCCAGGAATTTCTGGATTCTGAATTATAGTATTTGAAGGATATTTTATTTTGTAATAGTTACCCAATTAATTTCACTGATAAAATAATAGAAAATAGACGTATTAAACATAATAGTAGGGTAATTGGAGTTTTGCAGTTTTCAGAATCAAATGTGTCTAAAAGTTTCATTTCTTTGTCTTATGTGCCTGTTCTGGGAGAGAGATGCTTAAACAAATTATTTGAAAAAAACTACGTTTTCTAAAGAGTTAAAGAGGCTGAGTTACAAGGTCGAACCTTAAAACGTACAGGGATTAGGAGGCACAGTTGGGGGGCTACCACCCCCAAACCCCCCGCTTTCGCAGCCTTTAAATATAAAAAAAAATTTCTTTAAACTGAAAGTAAGGAGCGACATTAAAACTTAAAAAGAACAGAAATTATTCCGTATATGAAAGAGGCTGTGCCCTCCTCAACGCCTCGCTCTTTACGCTAAAGTTTGACTTTCTCACAACTCTTTTTTTAAACAATAAAAACTTTAGCGTAAAGAGCGAGGCGTTGAGGAGGGCACAGCCTCTTTCATATACGGAATAATTTCTGTTCTTTTTAAGTTTTAATGTCGCTCCTTACTTTCAGTTTAAAGAAATTTTTTTTATATTTAAAGGCTGCGAAAGCGGGGGTTTGGGGGGTGGTAGCCCCCCAACTGTGCCTCCTAATCCCTGTACGTTTTAAGGTTCGACCTTGTAACTCAGCCTCTTTAACTCTTTAGAAAACGTAGTTTTTTTCAAATAATTTCTGCACGTTTTTGTACAGTTTATTACTTATTATTGCTTGACTAACTGTTAGCTGATCGTGTCAGGAGTTAAAGTTGGGGGGCTGCCGCCCCCAAACCCCCGCTCTTGAACATTCTTGTGTTAAGGCTTTTAATTCCTGAATACTCAAATCACGTCGTACAGGGTGCCTCCTAATCCCTGTACGTTTTAAGGTTCGAACTTGTGACTCAGCCTCTTTAACAGCCCCCCAACTGTGCCTCCTAATCCCTGTACGTTTTAAGGGTCGACCTTGTAACAAAGCCTCTTTAACTCTTTATACAACGTAATTTTTTTCAAATAATTTAAAAAATAAACTTAGTTTCTTTTCAAAGTATATAAAAAATTTGCTCTGATAGTTAATCTAACACTAGTTTTACGCCTGTAAGTCTGAAGTCTCAGCCGCTGGACTATACAAACACAATAGTAATTGTTGTTTAGCAAATAGAAGGTATTTTCGACGCAAGCAAATTCCCAAAAATCTTGATATGTGGTTTTTGGAAAACAGGGAAGGAGTGATCAGATTGAGCTGAAATTTCGACGATAAGCTCCCAGGCCCCAGGAAAGCTTATCCTCTAAATTTCAGCCCGATCAGACAACGTTAAAGGGGGTTGTGGAGGGAAAAATTAACATGGGCTAATATAGGAAAACGAGGTTTTTCGTAAATGTAAATTCGGGGGATAATTTTTTCGGTCTGAAAATATCAAAAGGCCCTAACAGGTCGAATTCTGCTTCGAATGAGTCCTCATTCAACCGGATCCGTTGCCAACTGTGGCCTGTAGGCGTGGCTAAGAAAAAAAAAAGAGATGAATTTTTAGTGGATATATTTGGTTTTTGGAAAACAAGGACGGAGTGATTATATTGAGCTGAAATTTCGCGGATAAGCTACCGGGCCCTGGGAAACCTGAACTTCTAAATTTCAGCCCTATCAGACAACGTTAAAGGGGGGCTGTGGTGGGAGTGTCGAAACTTCAGGCCCAGTTTACCCCATGAAGATAAAGTCTGAGGAGGATGAAATTTTGCAATTTTCTTAGTTTGAGATTTGGCTACAAAATGCGATTACCGCCGTCTCTCTGCGACCTCTAGGACCTGAAATCGCTTAACATTGTGGTGGGTCGCCTCTTTATAGAGGCACAAGTGTGCCTCCTTGATTTTATGTAAACATAACATTGATACATGTTTTAATCGGTGAGACCAATAGTTAGTTTCCTTAATTTTGGGAAGGGATTTAACCCGGGGAAATTTATTTAGTGTTTTGTATAAAATTCCTTGTTCTTGTGGGAAGTTTTATATTGGTAGAACTCACCAACAATTTCTTGAACGATTTATTGAGCATCGCAACTCAATAGAAAAACCCCCTACAATTAAGCAAGCCCCCTGAAACTTTTTTTTCAGCCCTGGCGGAAAATATTTTCTTTCGTTCTCAACATTTTGTACAATATGATGAGGCCATGGCTGTTTCTAATGATATAGAGGTTTATAATATAGAGGTTTGTATCAGTGGGCGAGGGAGGCTATAGAAATTAACAAACATATGTTTGCTAATCTTTCTTTTAACAGACACGGGAAATTTAAATATTGACCCAAGTTATGATAGCCTTTTCAAAAATTAACCAATAGTTAACAAGGGAATTAAGATCTTACATAATCACCAGGGGACTAGATCATACAGTTCGTGGTAACGAACTGTAAGTAAGGACCGGCCCGGCTCAATAGTAACCGAAACTCTAAAACACGGAATTTTGATACCGATAGATACATCAAAAGAATCAGATTTTTATGCCGATTTAAAAAAAAAACAAATTTTATCAATTTTAGTCTTACACAATTACGAGACTGAGAAAATGTGCCTTATTTTCAAAAACAGGGGGAAACACCCGCTAAAAGTCACATAGAACCTTATTGAAAATCAGACCATCAGATTCAGCGTATCAGAGGACCCTACTGTAGAGGTTTCAAGCTCCTATCTGCAAAAATGTGGAATTTAGTATTTTTTTGGCAGAAGAAAGATTATGGATGCGTGTCAGTTTGTTTTTGTTTTTTTAGTGTTTTTTTTTTAGAACCAGGTTTGGGATTTTAAAGAAGGGAATTTTCAAGATTAGTGGAAAATAATCGTGCTATTATAGTGATGAAACTCTTGGGCCTGTGGTGACAACCATATACCCAAAACCCCCCCAGCAACAATGGAGAAACCAAAATGAACACAAATCCTATGGTTTCGGGGTCATTACTTATCAGGGATCTGTAGCACGATTCAGACTAAATCTGAATTTTTGCGCCACACGTAGGAGAATTTGACCCGGAGATTAAAAAAAATTTCTTCTAAAAATGAGTTACTATCCTGAATTTAACTTGTAATGAATAACTTCTAATATGGTTCATCCTGGCACGTATCTAATATAGAGAATTCTGAATATTTGTGTCGGCATGTTTAGCTAATTCGGTATTTAGAATTATGATTAAAGTTTTTTTATATATAAATATGTAAGTTTCCGTAACACCTATCCAATCACATCAGTTTATACATCGGGTACCTGAAGCCAGTATTTCACCACGGTACTTTGTTGTCTGAGTCAGTTGGTTTCTTATCATCATTAAAAAAAAAAAAGTTTTTTTTAACTGAAAGTAAGGAGCGACATTAAAACTTGAAACGAACAGAAATTATTCCGTATATGAAAGGAGCTGTCCTCTCTTCAACGCCTCCCTCTTTACGCTAAGGTGTTTTATTTTTTAACAAATAGAGTTGTGAGAAAGAGTCAAACTTTAGCGTAAAGAACGAGGCGTTGAGGAGAGGACAGCTCCTTTCATATACGGAATAATTTCTGTTCGTTTTAAGCTGTAAAATCGCTCCTTACTTTCAGTTAAAAAAACTTCTTTTTGTATTTGACTTTTGATCTCTTTTTAATTAATGGAGGTTTTGATTTTGGATCATCGTATATGAATAATAAAACAAAATTTGCATATTAATTTTACTTTTATTAGATTTAATGGCTTTCTCGAAAGTTGTTTATTTTTATTTACGAACGTTTTTATCAGTAATTAAATAAAAAAACAAGTTTTTTAAACTGAAAGTAAGGAGCGACATTAAAACTTAAAACGAACATAAATTATTCCGTATATGAAAGGGGCCTCGCTCTTTACGCTTCGCTCTTTACGTTAAAGTTTGACTCTGTCTCAAAACTTTATTTTTTAAAACAATAAAAAACTTTAGCGTAAAGAGCGAAGCGTAAAAAGCGAGGCCCCTTTCATATACGGAATAATTTCTGTTCGTTTTAAGTTTTAATGTCGCTCCTTACTTTCAGTTTAAAAAACTTGATTTTTTTATTTAATTTCTGATCGTTATTTAGTTAATGCATCTTTTATTTTGGCTCACCGTCACTGAATAAGTAAACAAAATTTGCATAAAAATTTTACTTTTCTTTTGCTAAATGGATGTCTCTAACTTTGGTTATGACGTAATTTACAAATTAACGTACGTAACCAACTTCTATATTCGTATATTTTTCTCCTTGCGAAAAATAAAGAGTTGCATATTTTCGCAAATATGAGCTTGAAACCTATGTAATAGGGTTTTCTGATACGCTGAATCTGACGGTGTGATTTTCATTAAAATTCTTTCACTTGTAGGGGATGTTTCCCCTCTCTTTAAAAAATCGGGTAAATTTTCTCAGGCTCGTAGCCTTTGATGAGTAATACTAAACTTAATAAAATTTATATATTTAGAATCAGCGTTATAAAAACATTTTTTTGATACATTTATTGACATCAAAATTCTGTTTTTAAAAGTTTTGATTATTATTGAGCCCTATTGCTTGTTTTTTTTTATTGTTTTTTTTTTTATTACGTACATGTTATTACATATATTAGGGGGGTTCTCTCCTTAGTCAATACCACGCTCTTTACGTTAAAAGTTAAAAAAAAATGGATCCACAAACCCCTGAATCACAAAGGCCGTTTAATTAGAATAGATAGCTCTTTTGAAAGCACTAAAAAAAAACTGTAGCGTAAAGAGCGAGGTATTGACTTAGGGGAGAGCCCCCTCATATACGTTATAATTTCTGTTCGTTTTAAGTTTTAATGTTGCTTCTTACTTTCAGCTGAAAAAACTTGTTTTTTTTAATTTAGTTTCTGATCGTTTTTTTAAATAATGCTTGGAAATCCGGCGCCCCCTTCAGAGAAATGTCCCTTACCCCAGAGAAACATCCTCCAAGGAAAGATTCTCCAGAGTAACCCCCTCCTCTAGCCCCCCTCCAGAAAAAAATCCTTCCTGAAAATGTCTGTATACTTCCCAATAACCAATAAATAATGCTGGTAAGTCCGGCGTCCCCCTTTATGGAAATTTCCCTTACCCCATGAAAACTTCCTTCATGGACAGATCCTCCAACATAACCCCCGACCCACCCCCACCCACTACCAGAAAAAACCCTCCTGAAAACTTCTGTATACTTCCCAATAACCAATACTATATGTTAACATTGGGTAAAGTTAATAACTTTTAGCCCTCCCCCTGGGGACTTCGGGGGATTAAGTCATCCTAAAAGACATATTTATCTTATTTTCGACCATGCTGAACAAAATGGCTATCTAAAAATTTTTATCGGGTGACTTTGGGTAAAAAATAAGCGTGGGAGGGGGCCTAGTTGCCCCCTATTTTTTGGTCACTTAAAAACGGCACTAAAACTTTTAATTTCCGTTCCAATTAGCCCTCTCACGATATTCTAGGACCGCTGGATCGATACAATCACCCCTGGAAAAAAAATAAATAAACACACATCCGTGATCTTTTTTCTGGCAAAAAATTCAAAATTCCACATGTTTGTAGATAGGAGCTTAAAACTTCTACAGTAGGATTCGCTGATACGCTGAATATGATGGTGGGATTTTCATTAAGGTTCTATAACTTTTAGGGAGTCTTTCCTCCTATTTTTCGAAAATCAGTCAAATTTTCTCTGGCGCTTAACTTTTGTTGGGTTGCTCTAAACTTGATGAAAGTTATATATATTTGAAATCAGCATTGAAATCTGATTCTTTTGATATATCTATTGGTATCAAAATCCCGTTTTCTAGAGTTTCGGTTACCATTGAGCCGAGTCGCTCCTTACTTACAGTTCGTTACCACGAACTGTTTGATAAATATACGTAACTTACGAATTAACTTACGTAACGAACTTCTATATTCATATATTTTTAATACATATATTAGGGGGTTCGCTCCCTAGTGAATACCTCACTCTTTACGCTAAAATTCGAATTTTGATCCAATTCTTTAAAAATGACTCTTTAATCACACAGGCCGTTAATTAGAATTTCTGATCGTTTTTTAAATAATGCTGGGAAATCCAGAGCCCCCTTCAAAGCAATGTCCCTTCCCCCATGAAAACTTACTCCATGGAAAGATCCTCCCACATAACCACCGATCTCTCCCCCACTAACAGAAAAAATCCCCCCTGAAAACGTCTGTATACTTCCCAATAACCAATACTATATGAACATTGGGTAAACTTCATAACTTTCAGCCCTTCCCCTTGGGACTTTGGGGGATTAAGTCATCCTCAAAGACATAGTTAGTATATTTTTCGACCAAGTTGAACAAAATGGCTATGTCAAAATTTTGATCGGGTGACTTTGTGAAAAAAAAGGAGCGTGGGAGGGGGCCTAGTTGCCCTCCATTTTTTTTGGTCACGTAAAAAGGGCACTAGAAATTTTAATTTCTGTGTGAAGGATCCATCTTACGATTTTCTAGGACCACTGGGTCGGTACGATCATCCCTGGGAGAAAAAAACAACAAAAAACAAAGAAACACGCATCAGTGATCTTTCATCTGGCAAAAAATTACAAAACTCGACATTTTCAAACAGTTCGTGGTAACGAACTGTAAGTAAGGAGCGACCCGGCTCAGTAGTAACCAAAACTCTAAAAAACGGGCTTTTGATATCAATAGATACATCCAAAGAATCAGATTTCAATTCTGATTTCAAATATATAACTTTCATCAGTTTAGTGCTACCCATCAAAAGTTACGCGCCTGAGAAAATTTGGCTGATTTTCAATAAAAAGGGGGAAAGACCCCCTAAAAGTTATAGAACCTTAATGAAAATCACACCATCATATTCAGAGTATAAGAGAACCCTACTGTAGAAGTTTCAGGCACCTATCTATAAAAATGTGGAATTGTGCATTTCTTGCCAGAAGAAAGATCACGGATGCGTGTTTATTTTTTTATTTATTTTTCCCCAGGGGTGATTGTGTTGACCCAGCAGTCCTAGAATATCGTGGGAGGGCACATTGGAACGGAAATTAAAAGTTCTAGTTCCCTTTTTAAGTGACCAAAAAAATGGAGGGTAACTAGGCCCCCTTCCACGCTTAGTGTTTTCCAGAAGTCACCTAATCGAATTTATGAGACGGGCATTTTGTTCAACATTATCGAAAATAGAATAAATATATCTTTTAGCATGACTTAATTACCCGACGTTCCCAGAAGGAGGGCTAAAAGTTATTAACTTCACCCACTGTTAACAGATAGCGTTGGTTATTTGGAAGTATACAGAAGTTTTCAGGAGGTTCTTTTTCTGGTAGTGGGAGGAAGGGTGGGTCGGGGGTTATGTTGGAGGATCTGTTCATGAAGGAAGTTTTCATGGAAGGGAAATTGCCATGAAGGGGGCGCCGGACTTGCCAGCATTATTTATTGGTTATTGGGAAGTATACAACCATTTTCAGGAAGGATTTTTTCTGGAGGGGGGGGACTAGAGGAGGGAGTTACTCTGGAGAATATTTCCGTGGAGGAGGTTTCTTTTGGTTAAGGGACATTTCTATTAAGGGGGCGCAGGATTTCCAAGAATTATTTAAAAAACGATCAGAAATTAAATAAAAAAAACAAGTTTTTTCAACTGAAATGTAAGAAGGAATATTAGAACTTAAAACGAACAGAAATTATAACGTATGTGAGGGGGTTCTCCCCCAAGTCAATACCTCGCTCTTTACGCTACAGTTTTTTTTAGTGCTTTCAAAAGAGCTATCTATTCTAATTAAACGGCCTTTGTGATTCAGGTGTTTGTGAATAAAATATTTTTTTTAACTTTTAACGTAAAGAGCGTGGTATTGACTAAGGGGAGAACCCCTTCATATACGTAATAACATATACGTAATAAAAAAAAAAAAACAATGAAAAAACAATCGATACGGCTCAATAGTAATCGAAACTTTTAAAAACGGAATTTTGATGTCAATAAATGTATCAAAAGAATGTGTTTATAATGCTGATTCTAAAATATAAATTTTATTAAGTTTAGTATTACTCATCAAAGGCTACGACCCTGAGAAAATTTACCCGATTTTTTAAAGAGGTGAGAAACATCCAGTACAAGTGAAAGAATTTTAATGATAATCACACCGTCAGATTCAGCATATCAGAAAACCCTATTACATAGTTTTCAAGCTCATATCTGCAAAATCTGCAACTTTGTATTTTTTGCCAGAAGAAAAATATACGAATATAGAAGTTAGTTACGTAAGTTAATTTGTAAAGACATCCATTTAGCAAAAGAAAAGTAAAATTTTTATGCAAATAAAGGCTGCATTAACTAAAAAACAATCAGAAATTAAATAATAAAAAAAACAAGTTTTTTAAATTGAAAGTAAGGGGCGACATTAAAACTTAAAACGAACAGAAATCATTCCGCGTATGAAAGGGCTGTCCCCTCCTCAACGCCTCGCTCTTTACGCTAAAGTTTTAATCTGTATAACAAAACTATTTTTAAAAACAGTAAAAAACTTTAGAGTAAAGATAGAGTCGTGGAGGAGGGGACAGCCTCAGTAAAAAAAGGACTAATTTCTGTTAGTCTTAAGTTTTAATGTCGCTCCTTACTTTCAGTTTAAAAAACTTGTTTATTTTTATTTAATTGCAGATAGGAGCTTGAAACCTCTACAGTAGGGTTCTTTGATATGCTGAATCTGATGGTGTGATTTTCATTAATGTTCTATAACTAGCAAATTTTCTCAGGCGCGTAACTTTTGATGGGTAGAACTAAACTTGATGAAACTTATATATTTGAAATCAGCATTTAAATTCAATTCTTTTGATGTATCTATTGGTATCAATAATCCGTTTTTTACAGTTTTGTTTACTATTGAGCCCGGTCGCTCCTTACTTACAGTTCGTTACCACGGACTGTTTGACAAGAGGGTGAGCCCTGTTGTCTTTTTTACTGCTGTGGGACTGAACTGAAACTTTCTGTTAAAGTGTTTTGTTAGGGGGTGAAGGCCAGAAGTGGTCACTCTTAGTTTTTCTATTTCGTTTTTTTTTGTTACAACAGCCATCCAACAGGCTCATTGGCTAGTGTAAGATATAAAGTTTTAAAATGCAAAAATTACCAAAGAATTTTTCACAAATATTGTAAAATAATTTCGGCATTCATAAGCCGAACCTCTACGAAAGGAAGACAAAAGGCTACTACGTTTTTTCATAAATACAGAATGTATTAAATTTTTATATGTAGTCTTCATTTATTTGTTAATATACACTCTACAAAGAACTTAACCTCGTCTTGGGTTTCGTACATTCATGAAAAATGGCATTATCCTAAAAGCTGCGTTTTATATTTCTGATACATAATACTGGACTTCACAGCGGATATTTGATCAGTCATATCTGGTTACTTTGAAAATAAATATTCAGCCTTGTTAGCAGAGAGATATTTTGTTTCTTTGGATCTGTTAAGCGTATAGACTTCTCATCAAAATCACGGAAGATCGTGTTGCTTTATCATCATCTGAATTCGGTGTCGCAGAGGGAGATGGCTTACAATAGATTATATTTCGGTTCGAGCTGTGTTATAGAGTGGGTTTGAACGTTATATAATTGGAACTGCAGTCAACCTCCAGCGTTTCACCCTCTGTTATCGCAGCTACTCTGTTAGTTCTACCCCCCAACTCTAATTGACTTTTCATAACTCCTATCGCTGAGTAGAGTCAATGCGTAATCAATTAAGGATTTTGAAAGTTAGCTTGTGGATCTTAGATTTGTTGACAAAGGTGGTCTTAGGATATTTAAAAAAGGACACAATTTAGGTTCCTCTGATAATTTTGCCTGACAAACAGATGTTTGCCTAATTGACAGAAAAGCAAACTTTCGACGCTCGGATCTCACCAGAACTACAGTATGGACTACAATTGTCTCGACCCTAGGCAATTCAACTATTGTAAACTGCTGTAGTTCAGGGTACGAACGTACTCATAGTCACATCTGTGGATAAAATTGAAGGTAACACTTTATAGTTACGGCTCTTCTGAAGGAAATATCTTAATAAAACAAAAGTATTACCATTATATTAATCATTTTATGCTCCTTCTCAACATAACAATCATTACCCTGACAATGCACCCCCCCCCTAGTTCCGTGCATAACCCTATCAAAATAATTTTATTTTTGGCATGGAGTTCAGGTTTTCCAAACTTGAACTCCAGTATGCATTAGGGGAAGTAGTCTTAATTTCATTGGGTTACTTGCGCTCAGGTGACACGAATTAGGTAAAAACCCAAAAACATTATGCATGGTTGTTATTTTTATACACTGTTATAGACTTTTTTCGTCAAAGCAAAAGAAGCAAGAATAAGATTTCATATAAAAGAGGTGTGCCCCAAACATGTTACTTTCATTTTTTGGGGGGGGGGATTATCTAATGGTATCATTTCCAAGAAATATTTGTAAGAAAGAGTATAGTGTGTCAGGGGTGTACCTCTGGGCCAAAGAGATCGGCAAAACTTGAAGTCTTCTTAAAAATGAACTAGGTCATTCTAAAGTAACACCAATTGTGACTGCATTTTAGGTGCACTCACGGATATTTATTTTGAGCGGGAGGGAGGGCTTTGGTTTAAGTTTTAATGGCAAATTCGTCCAAAAAATACAAAAGCGAGAGAGTATATAATGACAAAAAAGATAGTAACTTGTGGAATAATCACAAAGGATATTAACATTCACAAAGGATATTCACAAAGGATATTAAGAATATTAACATATAACAAAGGATATTATTAACAAGGAGGCTAGGAGATGGAGCATCAGGAGTCTTGGAAAAGTATATGAGGTTGGATGTTTTTGTTGACCACAAGGGCTATCTTGTTTAGCCATTTTCTTATAAACAGCGTCTGCTAAAAGGCAATAAGTTTGCTTTTGGGAAACGCAAAATTTGCCATTGTTGTCCTCTTCTCTAAGTTGCCTGGAAAACGAAATCCCACCCAGAATATGGCAGACATTCAGTTTTTTTTTTTTTTGGTCAGATGTATTAAATAATTTCTGAGACCACACTGGCCAGTCATGATAAAACGAAAAAAATAGTAAAGAAGAGAAAAACGAGGATTATACAAGCCAGTGAAAAATTGTAGACTAAAATGTAAATATTTCGGTCAAGACCCCCGCTTGACCTTCCTCAGTGCAAGATAATAAAATAAAAATTATTAATAAAAATCCAAAGATAGGCCTACTATAAAAATCTAAGGGTTGTTTTAAATTTTGATTTTTTTTATAGTATCCTTGGATTTTTATTAGTAATTTTTATTTATTATAGTGCACTAAGGACGGCCAAGCGGCGGTCTTGACCGAAATATTTGCATTTTATTCTACATTTTTCACTGGCTTGTATAGGCCTAATCCTCGTTTTTGTCTTCTTTACTATTTTTTCGTTTTGTCAGATGTATTGAAGAAAGTTCTTTTTTTTTCATGTAAACAAAACTTTGTTCAAAAAGTTTCTTGAAGAAAGCTTCCCCTCATGACAGCTAGGAATGGGGACCTAGCGTTCCTGTCGTAAAAGTTGTATGTAATATTTTCACGTTTCTTAGATGATTTCCCAAAGCTGCTAAGCTGTTCTCAAAGGAAGGATCAGCACGGCAACCAGAATCGGTTTTAGGGGGACACAGAGGGCACTTTCGCCAGGCGTAGAAATTTTAGGGGCGCAAAATTTCAAATAAATAATCCAACGGTTATAATCATTTGTAACTTTTTAATTTAATTTTTATTAAAATAAAGTACAGGGCGCAGTTAATAAATGAAAATAACTCATAAGATAATTAATTAATTCATAAAATAATAACTAATAGTACCAATTAAAATAACAAATAATAATTAAATAATTTAAATAATAAATTAAAAAATAACAAAAATAAATTATTAATTATTTAATAAATTGAAAATAATTTTGTTCGTAAAAAAAGCTTTGTTAAAATTTTGACTGAAAGTTTCATGGGATAAGGGGGGGGGCAGAACTGCCAATGACGGCAATGTATGTTCAACCACATTTTGATCCTCCGATCTATATTCTCCTGCTGATCCTTCCTTTGAGAACAGATTAGCAAATAGTTTTTGGCAATTACCTCCGAAGTGTTAAAATTTCAGAAACAAACTTTAGGAGTGACTGCAACTGTTTGCTTAGCCTACTTGAAGAGAGGGGGGCTGCACAATGACAATGTGCAGCTGACAGTGTCACAATGACAATGACAAAAACATCTTGACAAAGCACAGGATGATCGATTTTGTTGCTTTTCTAATTCTTGAATTAGGTAACCGGACAGGGAAATTGGCAGAGATGGGGCTTCGGTGCCCTGTCCCTCTAAAATTCTAAATTTCCCGTAATTTCAGGACACTTTTTTTCAAATTATCAAATAAAATTTATTTTTAATTTTTACTCCTCCCCTCTCTAAAAAAATGCGTACGTACCTGCAATGGGGACTTGAAACGAGAGACTATAGCATCTTCACCAGAACAAAAATAAACTAGTTTTACATAAGGCTTTTGACAGAGCGGACAATTGCGCGAAAATCTAGAGTAAAAAAAATGAGGGCCCTGCTAATAAAACGTTTTGTAGATGTATTTTATGTTGTTGTAAGCTTGCTAGTGAAGCTATAAACATTCTTTGCAAGGCAATTGAGTTCTGCTTGTTTTTTATTGTTTATAAGTGTTGCAAAAAGGTTAAGAAATAAATGTTGCAAAAGGGTAAAGGTTAAGAATAGCAGTTCTCCAGAAGGGACAAAAAACAAGACATTTTTAGATTGCAAATAGTACGTTCTTTTCGTTTTGTTCACGTTTTCGACAATCCAATCCCCGCCCCTCCTCTATGCAGCCTTAGGCTATATACAAAACGAATATAAATAAAATTTGTACAAAAAATAAAAATTGAAAGAAACATGATAATCGGATTAATGTAATATACTGCGTATTATAAGCAAGAATTGTATTGTTTTTGTTGGTTTGATATAGCCTATAGCTATATGAGGTCATTTGAGAGAGACAAGGAAGGAATTGTCAAAAATGGGAACAAAACCATAAAAGTGAACATAAAAATAGCAGTCTAAAAATGTCTCTTTCTTTGTACTAGCATTTCTCCTTCTGGAGAGCCGCTATTTTTAACCTTTTCCTGTAAAAAATTATCAAAATTACAAATACAACTCTGCGAAAAGCCCGCGAAGAGATTTTTTGTATTTTTATGTGTAATTTGACTTCCCTATTCAATAGCTTAATTTGAAGTGGAGCTCTTTCGTAACCTTGTTCTCGTATTAAAAACCTATCTAAAGTAGGCTACAGAAGAGCGAAAGAATAATGACTCTTGTTTTGCTACGAATGTTAAAAAAAAACTTACCTCTTTTCTACCACTTAACGATAATCGTGACCTTGAACGAGTTAGTCTCGTTGCCATTTTTTTTCGTGAAATTCCAGTCGACATCCGAATTTCCAATTAATTCTCAGTAAAATATTAACACTACTGAAGTTTAATTCCGGCTAACCACTAACTATGAATGCCGCCAAAGGTTGGAAAGTTTTCCCGACTTTGAAATTTGGCTCTAGTAGGCGGGGCGAACAATGAAAACAGACTCGGAGACAAGAATACCTGAGGAGTCAAGGGGCTACATATTACTAAACTTCTTGTACATCCAAGATACGGAGGTAGTAGTCGGAGGATAGGCAAGAAAGACGGAGAACTGAATGCAAACTGAGAGGTAGTGTTGGGTGTTATTAGATATCGATATCAGTATATCGATATATCGCACCAAATATCGAGTATCGAAACCTAAATATCGAAAATGATATTATTTCGGCATTTTTTGGTATCTACCAGTGAACGTCCAGCAAAAAATATCCAACATAGAAATTTGTTCCGCCAATAGCCGAGAAAAAGAATAATGTATTCAATCCACTGACTCGTATATGCTGGTACACAGTATGCACAGGTGTATCCATAAGTTCAAAAGGCCTGTTCTTAATCTACGTTTAGTGTGGGTGGACTCAAAAATGTTGCTGAGAGCTTCCTAAAGTCTTAGCTACACAAAATATATTTTAAGTTTATAGGCTCAGATCAAACTCAAGGTCAGGTCACGATTGCGACATACCTCAATTCACGTTTCTAGAAATTGTGTATTAACTATGACAATCATCTCCAAGTTAAATGTACAATAGCAAGAGACATGGATTGGGCCTTTCTGGAATCTGTATCAACAGATGCAAGTGCCATCACAGTCCCTATGATTCAGCCACGACAGAATCCAGCCAGTTTGTGGGGAAGCACATGACAGAGTTTCAGTAGTCAATGCAAAGTAAGGTTCGTCAGCAGCTGTCGGCTCTACAGATTTTCAGTAGGGAGTCTTTAGTCCCAAGAAAAACCGATCCACTCAAGTCGTGGAAGTCTTGTAATTTGGGTCTCAGAAATACCTATATCCATCAGAAATTAAATAGAAAAACTATTTTTTTTAAACTAAAAGTAAGGAGCAACATTAAAAAGAACAGAAATTACCCCATGCGTGAGGGTGGATCCCCCTCCTGAATACCTCGCTCTTTATGCTAATTTAACTTTTTATCCCAATTATTTAAGAACAACTTTTGAAACACAAGAGCCGTTTAATTAGAGTCAGGAGATTTTTAAAATACAAAAAGAGACTTTGGCGTAAAGAGCGAGGTATTGAGGAGGGTTATCTCCCTTATATACAGGAAGGTTTCTGTTCTTTTAAGTTTTTATGTTACTTCTTACTTTCAGTTGAAAAAAAACAATTTTTTTTATTTAATCGCTGAAAGGCTGAACCACAGGGGAAAATATTGACAGGTTTCTGATTTGAATAGCCAAAAATAGCCAGTAGTTTATTTTTCTATATCCTGAACCCAAGTAATCCCACATCGGGGTTTTTGTCATGTTCATTCATGAGTAGTAACCATCTATTGAATTTGAGGACACCCCCGTACCAAACAGGTTTTTCTGGTAGGTAAACATTTCTACAGGGCATTACACCTTTCAAAGAGACGGGTTTTCTATTGTGACATCGATTTTTTGGAGGTCAAACTCATGGATACATGTTTATTTATTTTTTTTTTTTTAACTGGTATTTTTTCAATGAAGCCCATAGCACATTGCAGAAACCCGTGAATGTAGGACTGAAAGTTCAATTACTAATCAAGTTAGTGTGACCGCCCTTTTTGATCTGGTTAAGTGAGTATAATCTGGTTTGGTTTGTTATTGCGAGAGAATTACTCAATTTACATCTTAATGTTAGCTGGGCAATGACTAAAGGAACATTTGAAGGGGAAGAAAAAAAAGGGGTAATTAGCGATTGGATAATTTTAACAAGAAATGACCGAACAGTGTTTTAGAGGAGATGGAATGAATGTGTACTGTATAATACACAAGTGATGATTTGCACAGTGTTGTCAATTTTAAATAGTTTAGAAATAAAAAAAATTAACAAGAAATGGCTGAAAAGTGTTTTGAGGGAGTTGAGTTGCACGAGGGATTGACTTGCACGAGGGTTCAGTTACATACGGATTCAGTTACACGGGGATTAGTTAAATGGGATCGAGTAGCACGGAGAGTCAGTTGTACGGGGTTTCGGTTATAAAGGGGTTCAGTTACATGGGGGGTTCAGTTGCACGGGGGATATCTGCTATAAAAAACACTTCATTCTAAAAAAATACGAACATTTTGAAAAGCAGACAAAAAATTGGACACTATAATCAGAATTATTTAGCATTTGCAAAAAGGGGTAATTAGTGATTGGAAAATTTTTTAATGCTTTTACAATCGGAGATGTTTGATTAACCTTTGCAAAAAAAGGGGTAATGGGATTTGCGAATTGGAGGTAATAATTTATTTTAGTAAAGTAATAATTTATTTTAGTAAAGTAATAATTTATTTTAGTAAAGTAATAATTTATTTTAGTAAAGTAATAATTTATTTTAGTAAAGTAATAATTTATTTTAGTAAAGTAATAATTTATTTTAGCAAAGTAATTATTTATTTTAGTAGAGTAATTATTTATTTTAGTAAAGTAATTATTCATTTTAGTAAAGTAATAATTTATTTTAGTAAAGTAATAATTTATTTTAGTAAAGTAATAATTTATTTTAGTATAGTAATAATTTATTTTAGTAAAGTAATAATTTATTTTAGTAAAGCAATAATTTATTTTAGTAAAGTAATAATTTATTTTAGTAAAGTAATAATTTATTTTAGTATAGTAATAATTTATTTTAGTAAAGTAATAATTTATTTTAGTAAAGTAATAATTTATTTTAGTAAAGTAATAATTTATTTTAGTAAAGTAATAATTTATTTTAGTAAAGTAATAATTTATTTTAGTAAAGTAATAATTTATTTTAGTAAAGTAATAATTTATTTTAGTAAATTATTGTTTTAAAAAATAAAGTTGTGAGACAGGGTCAAACTTTAGCGTAAAGAACGAGGCGTTGAGGAGGGGGCAGTCCCTTTCATATAGGGAATAATTTCTGTTCGTTTTAATGTCGCTCCTTACTTTCAGTTTAAAAAACTTGTTTTTTTTATTTAATTTCTGATCGTTTTTTAGTTAATGCAGCTTTTATTTGCATAAAACTTTTACTTTTCTTTTGCTAAATGGATGTCTTTACAAATTAACTTACGTAACTAACTTCTATATTCGTCTATTATTCTTCTGGCAAAAAATACAAAGTTGCAGATTTTTGAGGATATGAGCTTTTTTTTCTTGCTCTTTTAACTGTTTACCAGCTCAATGCTGTCTAAACACTGCAGGAAACTTCCTAAGAAGAGTTTTTGATACAAAACATCACCTATGAAAAGATTCTTTTAAAAGAAACACTTCAAATTGAAAAAAGAAACCATAAGCAAATAATCTTAACAAAGTTTAATCTCTTCCAAAAGAAACTTAAAAGGTAAACAAATTCAATCTATTTCTCACTGGCAAATTCCTACGATATTTTTCGGTACATAAAAAACATAATTTCCCATTCATGCTAAACTTTGATTGAACAAATATTAGACAAATCTACTTTACTTATACAAGTAGAATTATCTGGCAAGATTTCTGTTTCAAGAGGGTTATCCGATATTGGAATGCAGTTTTTAGAATGTGCCATTGAAGATCTATCACTTGTGGAACTTATTTTTAGCCTCAGCTTCTTTACAGGGCTTCTGTCTTCTTCATTACCACCTGTCTTTCCTTTTTCAACCGACCACTTCGTTTCCATAGCCTCAGAGTTTCTAAGTTTTCTTTTCAGCTTTTGCTGGGTTTTCCGGGTTTTCTTTTCTACTTTTCCTATAAGTGCTTCATCTTTCACATCAAGTGGAATTTCCGAAACTCTTCCAGATGTTGACATGAACTTGTTGTTTTTGTTTTTAATTTGTGTGCGAATGGCCTTTGTCTTATCTTTAATGTATGTCTGACAAGTTTGTTTCTTTTTCAGGCTAGAAAACTTGGGGGAATGTGTATCACTTCCATTACTTAAAGAACCATATTCTAATCTTTGCTTTTTCTTCTTTGGTTCGCTTATTTCACACTTGGAATGAAAGTCCAATTCGTCATAACGAGGATGTAAAGATCCTGATGCCAGCAGAGCACAGGACTTTAACTCACTTTCTGTTAGTTTATTTATCACTACTGTAGAGGACTTCAATTGTCTCCGAATTCCAGGTATTTCAGCAAGGCTAATGAAACATCTTTCTGTCATTTTTATTTCCTGAAATGGAAATTAAATTTAAGTTAATAAAGATTGTTAACTTTAAGAGCAGCAGTTTATATCCCTACTGACTTCCCTTCATGGCAGATAAAAGTAAGGAGCGACTAGTTTTTTTTGGAGTTGAGTTGCACGAGGGTTGACTTGCACGAGGGTTCAGTTACATGCAGATTCAGTTACACGGGGATTAGTTAAATGTCTTTATTATATCTTTTCAGAACAAGTTATTATTTTAGAGAATTAATTCGGTGAAATAGTTAGAGATATTTTAAAAAAGGAATTTAAAAGAGGATTTGAGGGTGAAACACTGTGATCGTTATAATACACAAGTTCCATTTGAACAGCGTTGTGAGGTCTCTTACCACAACCCCAAAGGGCTCTGATCCCTCCACCCCAACCCCAAACGAAGCCCCCGGTCCTCAAAGGTTCTCTGGGCTCCCAAAGGGTCCCCCGGTGCCCCAAAGACTCCTGAGCCTCCATTATAATACTTTTTAAGGCTTTATTATATCATTTCTATTTTTTTGATAACTTGATAGTTGATTTCAATAAAATGAATTCAAATATTTTGTCTATGAAATAGAAGCTTATTCAATTTGCAAAAAGGTATTCCATTTTGCACAACTCTGATCTGATTGAATTGTCACCGACAATGAGATTTAATCACTGCTAAGCCTATTGTTACAGTGAGAGAGTTACCCGATTTACAGCTTAGTGTTAACTGACAAGAATTTGGTAACAAAAAATGTGCAGTTCTTATAAAAATGACTGAATTACAAAATCAAAATTAAATTGCATTTACTACTTTTCATTTAAACTAATGCAGCTTCAATAAAAAAATTGAAATTATTTCGTTTAAACTATTGCAGTTTCTATAAAAATGACTGAACTACAAAATCAAAATTAAATTGCATTTACTACTTTTCGTTTAAACTAATGCAGTTTCTATAAAAAATTTGAAATTATCTCGTTTAAACTATTGAAGTTTTTATATAGTTAAGTTAAAAAACTGCTCACCAAGTTTAGCGAAATAAAAGCGTCTATTTGCAGCATTCCCCTTCATCTTCCAAATTGTAAGAAGGAACTGAATGTATATCATCCCATTCTTCTTATCAGATTCAAATGCTTAATATCTCGAGCATATGCGAGTCAAATTTCACCTTAAAGCCCCAACGTATCTGATAAAGTAATTTAAGTCTTAGGATCAATTTCATAGGAACACTCGATACCCTTAAAATGTCTGATTCAAATTATTAAACCTATGGAAATGCTTGATTATGTAATTCAGTCACTTTTACAGAAACTGTACATTTTTG
The DNA here is from genome assembly GCF_049724085.1 of Artemia sp. Qi Xiang Cuo. Lineage (NCBI taxonomy): Eukaryota > Metazoa > Arthropoda > Branchiopoda > Anostraca > Artemiidae > Artemia > Artemia sp. Qi Xiang Cuo. The sequence goes on along the minus strand of NC_142813.1, from coordinate 40,814,507 downwards.
TTACAAAATTCTGGTCTAGATTTCATTTTTACAGAAACTGTACATTTTTCTTACCAAATTCAGGTCTAGATTTACCTTTGATTAGGGAAGCTGTAATAATAAATGAAAATTTATACTATTAAAATCAATTTGCTAGTAACAACTCATTGCACTACAAAACCATCTGATGTAGTCACGGCTATGTTTTATCAAGAAAATATATGAATTCATTTAAGGTATAGAATGAATGGCTTGCAAAAAAAAAAAACGAAAATAATACAAATATTAACAACTAACTGCACTACAAAACCATATGATTTATTAACTGCTATGTTTTATCAAGAAAATATCTGAATTAATTTAAGGTATAGTATGAATGGCTTGCAAAAAAAAACACGAAAATACTACTACTAGTAACAACTCACTTATCTACAAAACCATCTGATGTGATAACGACTTTGTCAAAAAAACACGAAAATACTACTACTAGTAACAACTCACTGCACTACAAAACCATCTGATGTAGTCACGGCTATGTTTAATCAAGAAAATATCTGAATGCATTTAAGGTATAGCATGAATGGCTTAAAAAAAAAACGAAAATACTACTACTAGTAACACCTCACTGATCTACAAAACCATCTGATGTAGTCACGGCTTTGTTTTATCAAGAAAATATCTGAATGCATTTAAGGTATAGTATTAATGGCTTGCAAAAAACATGAAAATACTACTACTAGTAACAACTCAATGCACTACAAAACCATCTGAGGTAGTCACAGCTATGTTTTATCAAGAAAATATCTGACTGCATTTTAGGTATAGTATGAATGGCTTGCAAAAAACACGAAAATACTACTGCTAGTAACAACTCACTGCAATACAAAACCATCTGATGTAGCCACGGCTATGTTTTTGTCTATGTCGTTCCTCCATTTCTGAGGGGGCAGGAGATTAAGAAGGCTATTATTTCATTTTTTTATTTTCATCATCATCTTCAACTAATTATTTTTTTTTTTTGTTCGACATGAGGTTATATTTTGACATCGTTTGACAATTGACTAAATTTTAACGTTTTCTTATGCAAGAGTCGGAACACACGCATTTAAGGTATAGCATGAATGGCTTGCAAAAAACACGAAAAAACTACTACTAGTAACACCTCACTGCACTACAAAACCATCTGATGTAGTCACGGCTATGTTCTATCAAGAAAATATCTGAATGCATTTAAGGTATAGTATGAATGGCTTGAAAAAAACACGAACATACGACTACTAGTAACAACTCAATGCACCACAAAACCATCTGAGTTAGTCACGGCTCTGTTTTATCAAGAAAATATCTGAATGCATTTTAGGTATAATATGAATGGCTTGCAAAAAATATGAAAATACCACTAATAGTAACAACTCAATGCAAAACAAAACCATCTGAAGTAGTCACTGCTATATTTTATCAAGAAAATATCTTAATTAATTTTATGTATAGTATGAATGGCTTGCAAAAAACACGAAAATACTACTGCTAGTAACAACTCACTGCACTACAAAACCATCTGATGTAGCCACGGCTATGTTTTTGTCTATGTCGTTCCTCCATTTCTGAGGGGGCAGGAGATTAAGAGGCTATTATTTCATTTTTTAATTTTCATCATCATCTTCAACTAATTATTTTTTTTTGTTCGACATGAGGTTACATTTTGACATCATTTGACAATTTACTAAATTTTAACGTTTTCTTATGCAAGAGTCGGAACACACACACACACACACACAAAACAAAGTTCGCCCTCGCTTAGCATGCACTACCTAGTGTGCATCATGGAGCACCACGCGATCTGTACAGTTCCAACCACATTTGGCACATTTCCACCACGCGTTGCACAGTTGTGATATGCTAGACAAAGTTCACCACGCTTGGCTGTGTATGTGTATGTGTGATCATAGGTTAGGTTAGCCTATGTACGCGCGCGTACAGTTGAATAAAATATGCAAAGTCGACATAACTTTATTTCATTTTTTAAGGTTAATTTAGACGAGGTTACAGGGCCGGCCCTGTAACCTCGTCTAAATTAACCTTAAAAAATGAAATAAAGTTATTTCAACTTTGTATATTTTATTCAGCTGTACGGGCGCGTACATAGGCTAACCTAACCTAAGATCACACATACACATCACAGCCAAGCGTGGTGAACTTTGTCTAGCATATCACAACTGTGCAACGCGTGGTGGAAATGTGCCAAATGTGGTTGGAACTGTACAGATCGCGTGGTGCTCCAAGATGCACACTAGGTAGTGCATGCTAAGCGAGGGCGAACTTTGTTTTGTGTGTGTGTGTGTGTTCCGACTCTTGCATAAGAAAACGTTAAAATTTAGTAAATTGTCAAACGATGTCAAAATGTAACCTCATGTCGAACAAAAAAAAATAATTAGTTGAAAATGATGATGAAAATACAAAAATGAAATAATAGCCTTCTTAATCTCCTGCCCCCTCAGAAATGGAGGAACGACATAGACAAAAACATAGCCGTGGCTACATCAGATGGTTTTGTACTGCAGTAAGTTGTTACTAGTAGTAGTATTTTCGTGTTTTTTGCAAGCCATTCATACTATACCTAAAATTTATTCAGATTTTTTCTTCATAAAACATAGCCGTGACTACATCAGATAGTTTTGTAGTGCAGTGAGTTGTTACTAGTAGTAGTATTTTCGTGTTTTTTGCAAGCCATTCTTATTATATCTAAAATGCATTCAGATATTTTCTCGATAAAATATTGCTTTGAATACATCATATTGTTTTGTAGTGCATTGAGTTGTTACTATTATTGGTCTTTTCGTGTTTTTCACAAGCCATTCATAATATACCTTAAATGCATTCAGATTTTTTCTTGATGAAATATAGACGTGAATACATCAGATGTTTTTGTTGTGCAGTGAGGTGTTACTAGTTGTAGTATTTTCGTGTTTTTGCAAGCCATTCATGCTATACCTTAAATGCATTCAGATATTTTCTTGATCAAACATAGCAGTGATTACATCAGATGGTTTTGTTGTGCAGTGAGTTGTTACTAGTGGTAGTTTTTTCGTGTTTTTTTTACAAACTCGTGATCACATCAGATGGTTTTGTAGTGAAGTGAGTTTTCACTAGTAGTAGTATTTTCTTGTTTTTTTTTTGCAAGCCATTAATACAATGCCTTAAATGAAATCATATATTTTATTTATCAAAAATAGCCGTGACTGCATAATATGGTTTTACGGTGCAGTGAGCTGTTACTAGTAGTAGTAGTATGTTCGTGTTTTTTTTGCAAGCAATTCATAATATACCTTAAATGCATTCAGATATTTTCTTGAGCAAACATGGCCGTGACTACATTAGATGGTTTTGTAGTGCAATGAGTTGTTACTAGCAAATTGATTTTAATAGTATAAATTTTCATTTATTATTACAGCTTCCCTAATCAAAGGTAAATCTAGACCAGAATTTGGTAAGAAAAATGTACAGTTTCTGTAAAAATGAAATCTAGACCAGAATTTGGTAACAAAAATGTACAGTTTCTGTAAAAGGGACTGAATTACATAATCAATAATTTCCATAGATTTAATAATTTGAATCAGACATTTTAAGGGTATCGAGTGTTCCTATGAAATTGATCCTAAGACATAAATTACTTCATCAGATACGTTGGGGCTTTAAGGTGAAATTTGACTCGCATATGCTTGAGATATTAAGCGTTTGAATCTGATAAGAAGAATGGGATGATATACATTCAGTTCCTTCTTACAATTTGGAAGATGAAGGGGAATACTGCAAATAGACGCTTTTATATCTCTAAACTTGGTGAGCAGTTTTTTAACTTAACTTTATAGAAACTTCAATAGTTTAAACGAGATAATTTCAAATTTTTTATAGAAACTGCATTAGTTTAAACGAAAAATAGTAAATGCAATTTAATTTTGATTTTGTACTTCAGTAATTTTTATAGAAACTGCAATAGTTTAAACGAAATAATTTTAAATTTGTTATTGAAGCTGCATTAGTTTAAATGAAAAGTAGTAAATGCAATTTAATTTTGATTTTGTAATTCAATCATTTTTATAGAAACTGCACATTTTTTGTTACCAAATTCTTGTCAGTTAACACTAAGCTGTAAATCGGGTAACTCTCTCACTGTAACAATAGGCTTAGCAGTGATTAAATCTCATTGTCGGTGACAACTCAATCAGATCAGAGTTGTGCAAAATGGAATACCTTTTTTCAAATTGAGTAAGCTTCTATTTCATAGACAAAGTATTTGAATTCCTTTTATTCAAATCACCTATCAAGTTATCAAAAAAATAGAAATGATATAATAAAGCCTTCAAAATTATTATAATGGCGACTCAGGTGGCTTTGGGGCACCGGGGGACCCTTGGGGAGCCCAGACAACCTTTGAGGACCGGGGGCTTCCTTCGGGGTTGGGGTGGGGGGATCGGAACCCTGTGGGGTTGTGGTAAGAGACGTCACAACACTGTTCAAATGGAACTTGTGTATTATAACGATCACAGAGTTTCACCCTCAAATCCTCTTCTAAAATCCTCTTTTAAAATATCTCTAACTGTTTCACCGAAATAATTCCCTAAAATAATAATTTGTTCTGAAAAGATATAATAAAGCCATTTAAATAATCCCCGTGTAACTGAATCCGCATGTAACTGAACCCTCGTGCAAGTCAACCCTCGTGCAACTCAACTCCAAAAAAAACTAGTCGCTCCTTACTTTTATCTGCCATGAAGGGAAGTCAGTAGGGATATAAACTGCTGCTCTTAAAGTTAACAGTCTTTATTAACTTAAATTTAATTTACATTTCAGGAATTACAAAATGACAGAAAGATGTTTCATTAGCCTCGCTGAAATACCTGGACTTCGAAGATAATTGAAGTCCTCTACAGTAGTGATAAAGAAACTAACAGAAAGTGAGTTAAAGTCCTGTGCTCTTCTGGCATCAGGATCTTTACATCCTCGTTATGACGAATTGGAATTTCATTCCAAGTGTGAAATAAGCGAACCAAAGAAGGAAAAGCAAAGAGTAGAATATGATTATTTAGGCAATGCAAGTTATACACAGTCCCCCAAGTTTTCTAGCCTGAAAAAGAAACAAACTTGTCAGACATACATTAAAGATAAGACAAACGTCATTCACAAACAAATTAAAAACAAAAACAGCAAGCTCTTGTCAACATCTGGAAGAGTTTCAAAAATTCCACTTTATGTGAAAGATGAAGCACTTATAGGAAAAGTAGAAAAGAAAACCCGGGAAACCCAGCAAAAGCTGAAAAGAAAACTTAGAAACTCTGAGGCTATGGAAACGAAGTGGTCGGTAGAAAAGGGAAAGACAGGTGGTAATGAAGAAGACAGAAGCGCAGTAAAGAAGCTGAGGCTATAAATAAGGTCCACAAGCGATACATCTTCAATGGCACATTCTAAAAACTGCATTCCAATATCGGATAACCCTGTTGAAACTGAAATTTTGCCAGATAATTCTACTTGTATAAGTGAAGTAGATTTGTCTAATATTCGTTCAATCAAAGTTTAGCATGAATGGGAAATTATATTTTTATATACCCAAAAATATCGTAGGAATTTGCCAGTGAGAAATGGGTTGAATTTGTTTACTTTTTAAGTTTCTTTTGGAAGAGATTAAACTTTGTTAAGATTATTTGCTTATGGTTTCTTTTTTCAATTTGAAGTGTTTCTTTTAAAAGAATCTTTTCATAGGTGACGTTTTGCATCAAAAACTCTTCTTAGGAAGTTTCCCGCAGTGTCTAGAGAGCATTGAGCTGGTAAACAGTTAAAAGAGCAAGAAAAAAAGCTCATATCTGCAAAAATCTGCAACTTTGTATTTTGGCCAGAAGAAAAATAGACGAATATAGAAGTTAGTTACGTAAGTTAATTTGTAAAGACATCCATTTAGCAAAAGAAAAGTAAAATTTTTATGCAAATAAAAGCTGCATTAACTAAAAAACGATCAGAAATTAAATAAAAAAACAAGTTTTTTAAACTGAAAGTATGGAGCGACATTAAAACGAACAGAAATTATTACCTATATGAAAAGGACTGCCCCCTCCTCAACGCCTCGCTCTTTACGCTAAAGTTTGACCCTGTCTCACAACTTTATTTTTTAAAACAATAATTTACTAAAATAAATTATTACTTTACTAAAATAAATTATTACTTTACTAAGATAAATTATTACTTTACTCTAATAAATTATTACTTTACTAAAATAAATTATTACTTTACTAAAATAAATTATTACTTTACTAAAATAAATTATTACTTTACTAAAATAAATTATTACTATACTAAAATAAATTATTACTTTACTAAAATAAATTATTACTTTACTAAAATAAATTATTGCTTTACTAAAATAAATTATTACTTTACTAAAATAAATTATTACTATACTAAAATAAATTATTACTTTACTAAAATAAATTATTACTTTACTAAAATAAATTATTACTTTACTAAAATGAATAATTACTTTACTAAAATAAATTATTACTTTACTAAAATAAATAATTACACTACTAAAATAAATAATTACTTTGCTAAAATAAATTATTACTTTACTAAAATAAATTATTACTTTACTAAAATAAATTGTTACTTTACTAAAATAAATTATTACTTTACTAAAATAAATTATTACTTTACTAAAATAAATTATTACTTTACTAAAATAAATTATTACTTTACTAAAATAAATTATTACTTTACTAAAATAAATTATTACTTTACTAAAATAAATTATTACTTTACTAAAATAAATAATTACTTTACTAAAAGAAATTATTACCTCCAATTCGCAAATCCCATTACCCCTTTTTTTTGCAAAGGTTAATCAAACATCTCCGATTGTAAAAGCATTAAAAAATTTTCCAATCACTAATTACCCCTTTTTGCATATGCTAAATAATTCTGATTATGGTATCCAATTTTTTGTCTGCTTTTCAAAATGTTCGTATTTGTTTAGAATGAAGTGTTTTTTATAGCAGATATCCCCCGTGCAACTGAACCCCCCCGGTAACTGAACCCCTGTATAACCGAAACCCCGTACAACTGAATCTCCGTGCTACTCGACCCCATTTAACTAATCCCCGTGTAACTGAATCCGTATGTAACTGAACCCTCGTGCAAGTCAATCCCTCGTGCAACTCAACTCCCTCAAAACACTTTTCAGCATTTCTTGTTAATTTTTTTTATTTCTAAACTATTTAAAATTGACAACACTGTGCAAATCATCACTTGTGTATTATGCAGTACACATTCATTCCATCTCCTCCAAAACACTTTTCGGTCATTTCTTGTTAAAATTATCCAATGGCTAATTACCCCTTTTTTTCTCCACCTTCAAATGTTCCTTTAGTCATTGCCCAGTTAACACTAAGATGTAAATTGAGTAATCCTCTCGCAATAACAAACCAAACCAGATTATACCCACTTAACCAGATCAAAAAATGGCGGTCACACTAACTTGATTAGTAATTGGACTTTCAGTCCTACATTCACGGGTTTCTGCAAAGTCCTATGGACTTCATTGAAAAAATACCAGTTTAAAAATAAATAAATAAATAAACATGTATCCATGATTTTGACCTCCAAAAAATTGATGTCACAATAGAAAACCCGTCTCTTTGAAAGTTGTAATGCCCTGTAGAAATGTTTACCTACCAGAAAAACCTGTTTGGTACGGGGGCGGCCGCAAATTCAATAGATGGTTACTACTTTCATGTAATGGAAGTTTATTTGTTTTATTAAGAATTTAGATGGTGTGCAAATAAAATTTAAATTAAATATGCAAAATACTCCTTACTTGGAAATTTTTTTATTGATTTTTGTTCCTAAACTTCAAACCCTAAAGTTCCTCTGGACAAAAAATGGATCAGTAATATCGAAACGGATTATTGAATACCGAAAGTAAAAATATCAATATATCGATATATCGTTTGATCAAGATATAGCCCAACACTACTGAGAGACAGGGCTGAGGGCCCAAAACCTTGTAAACCTGTGACAGACACGGTGAAAGTTAATGTGATGAAAGTAAAGGAGAACCAGATCAAACCAATCGCTGTAAGCCATAAGTGCACAGAGGTCTGCCCTTGGGGTGGGGGAGGTTTCAAATGATCTCTATAGTCCTTTCCCACTCCAGAAGAGGTTTGAAATCTAACAAAAGTGCATTTTAGACAACTGTTTCTTGGAGGCTTCTTTGGTCCAACATTGTCGGAGGTTCTCAGTAAACATTAAATTTAGCAAATTTGAGGATTTTTTGTGATACAAAGTTCTTCAGGGTTTTGCTAATTCAAGCGAGCTTTTTCCGGTTGTTTGTACTCCTTCTTCCTATGTTATTTGTCATGTGCTATCTTCCTATCGTAGCATAATATATGCAGGTGCAAATAGGGCATGGTCGCCCACAAGCTGAATTCTAGGGGGGCTTACCTGGTCTAATCGGCACTTCCAATGCTGTATAATAGAAGTCTCAAAACAAGAATTTAAAATATAAGGCAGAATCATTCAGCCTGGCGGGGGCTGGAGCCCCCCTGATACCCCCCCCCCCTTCCGATGAATTTGTTTAAATTTTCTAAATAATTATGTGATCTTTTTCGTTGTTTTAACCATATACAACTCTAACATTCTTAAATGCACTGACAGTCAAGAGTCAGTGGAGCATATTCTTGGACACATTTTAAGTCTGAGCCAAAACTTGGAAAATGCTCCTCAATTTAGGACATAGATTCTCAATGTTAGAAGTAAGTATCAGTCGAGAGGGGTAAGAAGGTAGTGATCTTACATAATTTATTCATGGTTTATTGATCCACTAGCGGGTCAATGACATCTTTTTCAAGGTCAATCAGGGGCTGTTTCTAAGCCTATTGACTCCGGGACAAAGTTTGCAAATGCGCACTGAGTACTAACGGGGAAATATTGATCCACTAACGGGTCAATGACACCTCTTTCTAGGCATATCTAAGTGTATTGATCCACTAGAGGGGACAGGATTTCTGAGAAATTGATTTGCATAATCAACTGGGAATTCTATCATGAGGGGATTTCATTCTTAAATATGACTTCTCTGGTCTTTAGGTCCGAGATGTAAATTAATATTCTCTTTTTAAATATGGCTTCTCTGATCTTTAGGTCTGAGAGATAAATTAATATTCTACTTTTAAATATGGCTTCTCTGATCTTTAGGTCTGAGAGATAAATTAATATTCTTTCGAAACCATAAGATTGAATATATTTTACGCGGGAAATGGTTTCCTGGGTATTTCAAATGTGACAGCGCAGGGATGCCGAAACAAAGGAACACGCAGGAACTACTTTTAGGGGATTATTTGGGTGAAAACAAATTAATCGGCATTTTAGGGATTATTTGGGTGAAACAGTTTGAGACATTTTAGAGGATGATTTGGGGTGAAACTCTGTGGTCGTTATAATACACAAGTTCCATTTGAACAGTGTAGTAAGGTCCCCTACCCCAACCCCAAAGGGACCCCCTCCCCGAGCCCCCAAGGGAACCCCCAACCCCTGGCCCCCAAAGAACCCCTCCCTCAGGCCCCCAAAGTGCCCCTCTCCCCCCAGACCTCCAAAGATCCCCCCTCCCCCGTGCCCCCATTTTTACACTTTTTTTAAAAAAAATTTTAACATAGTATTTATTTGCAACTTTTTTTTACATCTTGTCCTGATTTACCTTGTCACTGTTACATTTTGAAGATTTTTCAAAGTTCATTTTGGATTTCTTTCATTGATATGTAAGAGTTGGAATATTTCAGTAGTGCTTTGTCGTGGTTTACCTTTTCACTATTACATTCTCTTGATGTTTTAAAGTTCATTTTGGATTTTTTTTTTTGAAATGTAAGAGTTGGAATATTTCAGTAGTGTTTCTCGTAGTTTACCTTGTCACTATTACATTCTCTTGTTGTTTGTAAGAGTTGGAATAATTCAGTAGTGTTTTGTCGTAATTTACCTTGTCACTGTTACATTCTCTTGATTTTTCAAAGTTCATTTTGGATTTCTTTCGTTGAAATGTAGGAGTTGGAACATTTCAATAGTGTTTTGTCATGGTTTAACTTGTCACTGTTACATTCTGAAGATGTTTCAAATCCTTTATCCTTTAAAAATTGGATTCCCGACTTCTCCTGATTTTTCCCTAAGGTATGTATGGCCGTGTAAGTTTCCACTTAACTAGTTTCAACAATCAGGTTCCATTTTCCTATATTTGGTACTTTAAAATAATTCTAGGCAAAATAAAATTGAGTCATAAGGTGCCACTCTCCTTCAGTTCTTATTAACCGTGGCGAAAGTTCGTCAAAAAACCTGGCGGGGGGGGGGGCAATTTTGGAGCCACTCTTCTCAGATCAAGTGGAAATGACAGTGAAAACTGAAAAATGAGCCATATATTACCAAAGGTAAAGATACACTAAAGAAACACCTGTTTCTCTGGATACTTGAATCATACAGGCTTATCTTAGTTATAATAAGATTTTTTGCAGAAAATAAATTTCAGCTGGGGGAGGGCTGAACTTGGGTCTGGAGGGGGCAATTACTTGCCCCCTCTCCCCCCCTCCTGGCTGAATGATGTTGCCTTATTTTTAGATTTTTGTTCTGAGACTTCTATTATATAGCATTAAAAGTGCCAATGAGACGAGGTTTGCCCCCCCCCCGGAATTCAGGTTACGGGCGCCCATGCTCTAATATAACCGTCTTCTTATGCACAAGCAATAAAGAATTTAATAAATAAAAAATAACCAAAACAAACATTTAAGATCTGAAGATATTTTAATTGTAGTGTTACACCAAAAAAAGAAAGATAATCATACTTTTTTTTGGATTTCATTTTGGATTTTTTTTTCCTGGAAATGTAAGAGTTGGAATATTTCAGTAGTGTTTGTTGTGGTTTACCTAGTCACTGGTACATTCTCTTGATTTTTCAAAGTCCATTTTAGATTTCTTTCGTTGAAATGCAAGAGTTGGATTATTTCAGTAGTGTTTTGTCGTGGTTTTTCTTGTCACTGATACATTCTCTTGATGTTTCAAAGTTCATTTTAGATTTTTTTTTTTCCTGGAAATGTAAGAGTTAGAATATTTCAGTAGTGTTTGTTGTGGTTTACCTAGTCACTGGTACATTCTCTTGATTTTTCAAAGTCCATTTTAGATTTCTTTCGTTGAAATGTAAGAGTTGGAATATTTCAGTAGTGTTTTGGCGTGGTTTACCTTGTCACTGTTACATTCTCTTGATGTATCAAAGTTCATTTTAGATTTTTTTTTTCCGGGCAATGTAAGAGTTGGAATTTTTCAGTAGTGTTTGTCGTGGTTTACCTAGTCACTGTTACATTCTATTGATTTTTCAAAGTTCATTTTGGATTTCTTTCATTGAAATGTAAGAGTTGGAATATTTCAATAGTGTTTATCGTGGTTTACCTTATCACTGTTACATTCTCTTGATGTTTCAAAGTTCATTTTGGATTTCTTTCATTGAAATTGAAGAGTAGGAATATTTCAGTACTGTATTGTCATGGTTTACCTTTTCACTGTTACATTCTCTTGATGTTTCAAAGTTCATTTTAGATTTTTTTTTCGTGAATATGTAAGAGTTGGAATATTTCAATAGTGTTTTCTCGTGGTTTACCATATCACTGTTACATTTTCTTGATTTTTCAAAGTTCATTTTGGATTTCTTTCGTTGAAATGTAAGAGTTGGAATATTTCACTAGTGTTTTTTAGTGGTTTACCTAGTCACTGTTACATTCTCTTGATGTTTCAAAGTTCATATTAGATTTTTTTCATTGATTTTGTTTTGTTGAAATGTAAAAGATGGAATATTTCAGTAGTGTTTTGTAGTGGTTTACCTTATCACTGTTACATTCTCTTGATGTTTCAAAGTTCATTTTGGATCTTTTTTTTTTCGTAGAAATTTAAGAGTTAGAATATTTCAGTTGTGTTTTGTCGTGGTTTACCATGTCACTGTTACATTCTCTTGATTTTTCAAAGTTCATTTTGGATTTCTTTTGTTGGAATGTAAGAGTTGGAATATTTCAGTAGTGTTTTGTCGTGGTTTAGTTTGTCACTGTTACTTTCTCTTGATTTTTCAAAGTTCATTTTAGATTTTTTTTTTTTCCTTGAAATCTAAGAGTTAGAATATTTCAGTAGTGTTTTGTCGTGGTTTACCATGTCACTGTTACATTCTCTTGATTTTTCAAAGTTCATTTTTGATTTCTTTTGTTGAAATGTAATAGTTGGAATATTTCAGTAGTGTTTTGTATTGGTTTATCTTGTCACTGTTACATTCTGAAGCTCATTTTGGATTTATACACTGAAATTTAAGAGTTAGAATATTTCAGTACTGTTTTCTCATGGTTTACCTTGTTACTGTTGCATTCTCTTGATGTTTCAAAGTTCATTTTGGATTTTTTTTCTTTGAAATGCAAGAGTTGGATTATTTCAGTAATGTTTTGTCGTGGTTTACCATTTCACTGTTACATACTCTTGATGTTTCGAAGTTCATTTTGGATTTTTTTCGTTGAAATGAAAGAGTTGGAATATTTCAGTAGTGTTTGTCGGGGTTTACCTAGTCACTGTTATATTCTCTTGATTTTTCAAAGTTCATTTTGGATTTCTTTTATTGAAATATAAGAGATAGAATATTTCAGCAGTGTTTTGTCGTGGTTTACTTTGTCACTTTTACATTCTCTTGATTTTTCAAAGTTCATTTTGGATTTTTTTTTCTTTGAAATATAAGAGTTGGAATATTTCAGTAGTGTTTGTTGTGGTTTACCTAGTCACTGTTACATTCTCTTGATGTTTCAAAGTTCATTTTAGATTTTTTTTGTTGTTGAAATGTAAGAGATGGAATATTTCAGTAGTTTTTTGTAGTGGTTTACCTTGTCACTGTTACATTCTCTTGATGTTTCAAAGTTCATCTTGGATTTTTTTTTTCTTTGAAATGTAAGATTTGGATTATTTCAGTAGTGTTTAGTCATGGTTTACCATGTCACTGTTACATTTTCTTGATTTGTCAGAGTTCATTTTCGATTTCTTTCGTTGAAATGTAAGACTTGGAATTTTTCAGTAGTGTTTTGTCGTGGTTTACCTAGTCACTGTTACATTCTCTTAATTTTTCAAAGTTTATTTTGGATTTCTTTCGTTGAAATGGAAGAGTTGGAATATTCCAGTAGTGTTTGTCGTGGTTTACCCTGTCACTGTTACATTCTGAAGATGGTTCAAAGTTCATTTTGGATTTTTTCGTTGAAATATAAGAGTTGGAATATATCAGTAGTGTTTTCTCATGGTTTACCTTGTCACTGTTACATTCTCTTGATGCTCCAAAGTTCATTTTAGATTTTTTTTTGTAGAAATGAAGAGTTGGAATATTTCAATGGTGTTTTGTCGTGGTTTACCTTGTCAATGTTACAATGTTACAATGTCAATGTAGTGTTTTGTCGTGGTTTACTTTGTCACTGTTACATTCTCTTGATTTTTCAAAGTTCATTTTAGATTTTTTTCCTGGAAATCTAAGAGTTGGAATATTTTAGTAGTGTTTGTTGTGGTTTACCTAGTCACTGTTACATTCTCTTGATCTTTCAAAGTTCATTTTGGATTTCTTTCGTTGTAATTCAAGAGTTGGAATATTTCAGTAGTGTTTTGTCGTGGTTTACCTTGTCACTGTTACATTCTGAAATTGTTTCAAAGTTCATTTTAGATTTTTTTTTCCCTTGAAATGTAAGAGTTGGAATATTTCAATAGTATTTTGTCGTGGTTTACCTTGTCAATGTTACAATGTTACAATGTTACAATGTCAATGTAGTGTTTTGTCGGGGTTTACTTTGTCACTGTTACATTCTCTTGATTTTTCAAATTTAATTTTAGATTTTTTTTTTCCTGGAAATCTAAGAGTTAGAATATTTCAGTAGTGTTTGTTGTGATTTACCTAGTCACTGTTACATTCTCTTGATGTTTCAAAGTTCATTTTAGATTTTTTTGTTGTTGAAATGTAAGAGATGGAATATTTCAGTAGTTTTTTGTAGTGGTTTACCTTGTCACTGTTACATTCTCTTGATGTTACAAAGTTCATTTTGGATTTTTTTTTCATGGAAATGAAAGAGTTGGATTATTTCAGTAGTGTTTTGTCGTGGTTTACCATGTCACTGTTACATTCTCTTGATTTTTCAGAGTTCATTTTGGATTTCTTTCGTTGAAATGTAAGACTTGGAATTTTTCAGTAGTGTTTTGTCGTGGTTTACCTAGTCACTCTTACATTCTCTTAATTTTTCAAAGTTTATTTTGGATTCTCTTTTTTTTCATGTCACTGGTACATTCTGAAGATGGTTCAAAGTTCATTTTGGATTTATTCACTGAAATGTAAGAGTTGGAATATTCCAGTAGTGTTTGTCACGGTTTACCCAGTCACTGTTACATTCTGAAGATGGTTCAAAGTTCATTTAAGATTTTTTCGTTGAAAATTAAGAGTTGGAATATTTTAGTAGTGTTTTCTCATGGTTTACCTTGTCACTGTTACATTCTCTTGATGCTCCAAAGTTTATTTTAGAATTTTTTTTGTAGAAATGCAAGAGTTGGAATATTTCAGTAGTGTTTTGTTCTGGTTTACCTTGCCACTGTTACATTCTCTTGATGTTTCAAAGTTCATTTTATATTTATTTTTCCTTGAAATGTAAGAGTTGGATTATTTCAGTAGTGTTTTGTCGTGGTTTACCATATCATTGTTACATTCTGAAGATGTTTCAAAGTTCATTTTGGATTTTTCTCGTTGAAATGCAAGAGTTGGAATATTTCAGTAGTGTTTTGTCATGGTTTATCTTCTCAGTGTTACATTCTCTTAATGTTTCAAAGTGCATTTTAGATTTTTTTTTTCATTGAAATGTAAGAGTAGGAATATTTCAGTACTGTTTTGTCATGGTTTACCTTGCCACTGTTACATTCTATTGATTTTTCAAAGTTCATTTTTGATTTCTTTCGTTGAAATGTAAGAGTTGGAATATTTCAGTAGTGTTTTGCACTGGTTTATCTTGTCACTGGTACATTCTGAAGATGGTTCAAAGTTCATTTTGGATTTATTCACTGAAATGTAAGAGTTGGAATATTTCGGTACTGTTTTCTCATGATTTACCTTGTCACTGTTACATTCTCTTGATGATTCAAAGTTCATTTTAGATTTTTTTTTCCTTGAAATGTAAGAGTTGGAATATTTCAGTAATGTTTTGTCGTGGATTACCTTGTTACTGTTACATTCTCTTGATGTTTCAAATTTCATTTTGGATTTTTTTTTCGTTGAAATGCAAGAGTTGGATTATTTAAGTAATGTTTCGTCGTGGTTTACCATGTAACTATTACATTCTCTTGATGTTTCGAAGTTCATTTTGAATTTTTTTCGTTGACATGCAAGAGTTGGAATATTTCAGTAGTGTTTGTCGGGGTTTACCTAGTCACTGTTACATTCTCTTTATTTTTCAAAGTTCATTTTGGATTTCTTTCGTTGAAATGTAAGAGTTGGAATATTTCAGTAGTGTTTTGTCGTGGTTTACTTTCTAACTGTCACATTCTCTTGATTTTTCAAACTTCATTTTAGATTTGGAAAATCTGGAATATTGGAAAATCTGGAAAATATTGGAAATATTGGAAAATCTGGAAAAATTGGAATATTTCAATAGTGTTTTGTCGTGGTTTACCTTGTCAATGTTACATTCTCTTGATTTTTCAAAGTTTATTTTGGATTTCTTTCGTTGAAATGTAAGAGTTGGAATATTTCAGTAGTGTTTGTTGTGATTTACCTAGTTACTGTTACATTTTCTTGATGTTTCAAAGTTCATTTGAATTTTTTTTTTGTTGTTGAAATGTAAGAGTTGAAATATTTCAGTAGTTTTTTTGTAGTGGTTTACCTTGTCACTGTTACATTCTCTTGATGTTACAAAGTTCATTTTGGATTTTTTTTTTCGTGGAAATGTTAGAGTTGGATTATTTTAGTAGTGTTTTGTCGTGGTTTACCATGTCACTGTTACATTCTCTTGATTTTCCAGAGTTCATTTTGGATTTCTTTCGTTGAAATGCAAGACTTGGAATTTTTCAGTAGTGTTTCGTTGTGGTTTACCTAGTCACTGTTACATTCTCTTTATTTTTCAAAGTTTATTTTGTATTTCTTTCGTTGAAATGTAAGAGTTGGAATATTCCAGTAGTGTTTGTCGTGGTTTACCCTGTCACTGTTACATTCTGAAGATGGTTCAAAGTTCATTTTGGATTTTTTCGTTGAAATGTAAGAGTTGGAATATTTCACTAGTGTTTTGTCATGAATTACCTTGTAACTGTTACATTCTCTTGATGCTCCAAAGTTCATTTTAGATTTTTTTTTTTTTTGTAGAAATGTAAGAGTTGGAATATTTCAGTAGTGTTTTGTCGTGGTTTACCTTGTCACTGTTATATTCTCTTGATGTTTCAAAGTTAATTTTATATTTCTTTTCCTTGAAATGTAAGAGTTGGAATATTTCAGTAATGTTTTGTCGTGGTTTACCTTGGCACTGTTACATTCTCTTGATGTTTCAAAGTTCATTTTGGATTTCTTTTGTTGAAATGCAACAGTTGGAATATTTCAGTAGTGTTTTCTCCTGGTTTACCTTGTCACTGTTACATTTTCTTGATATTTCAAAGTTCACTTTGTTTTTTTTTGTTTTTTTCGTAAGAGTTGGAATATTTCAGTAGTGTTTTGTCACTATTACATTCTAAAGATGGTTCAAAGTTCATTTTGGATTATTTCAGTAATGTTTTGTCGTGGTTTACCATTTCACTTTTACATTCTCTTGATGTTTCGAAGTTCATTTCGGATTTTTTTCGTTGAAATGCAAGAGTTGGAATATTTAAGTAGTGTTTGTCGGGGTTTACCTAGTCACTGTTATATTCTCTTGATTTTTCAAAGTTCATTTCGGATTTCTTTCGTTGAAATGTAAAAGTTGGAATATTTCAGTAGTGTTTTGTCGTGGTTTACTTTGTCACTGTTACATTCTCTTGATTTTTCAAAGTTCATTTTAGATTTTTTTTTTCCTGGAAATCTAAGAGTTGGAATATTTCAGTAGTGTTTCTTGTGGTTTACCTAGTCAGTGTTGCATTCTCTTGATTTTTCAAAGCTCATTTTGGATTTCTTTCATTGAAATTGAAGAGTAGGAATATTTCAGTACTGTATTGTCATGGTTTACCTTGTCACTGTTACATTCTCTTCATGTTTCAAAGTTCATTTTATATTTTTTTTTCGTGAATATGTAAGAGTTGGAATATTTAAAAAGTGTTTTGTCGTGGTTTACCTTGTCAATTTTACATTCTCTTGATTTTTCAAAGTTCATTTTGGATTTCTTTCGTTGAAATGTTAGAGTTGGAATATTTCAGTAGTGTTTGCTGTGATTTACCTAGTCACTGTTACATTCGCTTGATGTTTCAAAGTTCATTTTGGATTTTTTTTTTTTCGTTGAAATGTAAGAGTTGGATTATTTCAGTACTGTTTTGTCGTGGTTTACCTTGTCACTGTTACATTCTCTTGACTTTTCAAAGTTCATTTTTGATTTCTTTCGTTGAAATGTAAGAGTTGGAATATTTCAGTAGTGTTTTGTACTGGTTTATCTTGTCACTGTTACATTCTGAAGTTCATTTTGGATTTATTCACTGAAATTTAAGAGTTGGAATATTTCAGTACTGTTTTCTCGTGACTTACCTTGTTACTGTTACATTCTCTTGCTGTTTCAAATTTCATTTTGGATTTTTTTTTTCGTTGAAATGCAAAAGTTGGATTATTTCAGTAGTGTTTTGTCATGGTTTACCATTTCACTGTTACATTCTCTTGATGTTTCGATGTTAATTTTGGATTTTTTTTCGTTGAAATGAAAGAGTTGGAATATTTCAGTAGTGTTTGTCGGGGCTTACCTAGTCACTGTTATATTCTCTTGATTTTTCAAAGTTCATTTTGGATTTCTTTTGTTGAAATGTAAGAGTTGGAATATTTCAGTAGTGTTTTGACGTGGTTTACTTTGTCACTGTTACATTCTCGTGATTTTTCAAAGTTCATTTTAGATTTTTTTTTTTCCCTTGAAATCTAAGAGTCGGAATATTTCAGTAGAGTTTGTTGTGGTTTACCTAGTCACTGTTACATTCTCTTCATTTTTCAAAGTTCATTTTGGATTTCTTTCATTGAAATTGAAGAGTAGGAATATTTCAGTACTGTATTGTCACGGTTTACCTTGTCACTGTTACATTCTCTTGATGTTTCAAAGTTCATTTTAGATTTTTTTCGTTAATATGTAAGAGTTGGAATATTTCAATAGTGTTTTGTCGTGGTTTACCTTGTCACTGTTACATTCTCTTGATTTTTCAAAGTTCATTTTGGATTTCTTTCGTTGAAATGTAAGAGTTGGAATATTTCAGTAGTGTTTGTTGTGATTTACCTAGTCACTGTTACATTCTCTTGATGTTTAAAAGTTCATTTTAGATTTTTTTGGTGTTGAAATGTAATAGATGGAATATTTCAGTAGTTTTTTGTAGTGGTTTACCTTGTCACTGTTACATTCTCTTGATGTTTCAAAGTTCATTTTGGATATTTTTTTTCCTGGAAATGTAAGAGTTGGATTATTTCAGTAGTCTTTTGTCGTGGTTTACCATGTCACTGTTACATTCTCTTGATTTTTCAGAGTTCATTTTGGATTACTTTCGTTGAAATGCAAGAGTTGGAATATTTCAGTAGTGTTTTGCCGTGATTTACCTTGTCATTGTTATATTCTGAACATGTTTCAAAGTTCATTTTAGATTTTTTTTATCCTTGAAATGTAAGAGTTGGAATATTTCATTAGTGTTTTGTCGTGGTTTACCTTGTCACTGTTACATTCTCTTGATTTTTCGAAGTTCATTTTGGATTTCTCTTCACTATTTTAACGAAAGAAATTCAAAATGAATTTAAAAAATCATGAGAATGTAACAGTGGCAAGGTAAACCACGACAAAACACTACTGAATTATTCCAACTCTTACAAGAACATCAAGAGAATGTAATAGTGACAAGGTAAACTACGAGAAACACTACTGAGATATTCCAACTCTTGCATTTCAACGAAAAAAAAATCCAAATGAACTTTGAAACATCAAGAGAATGTAACAGTGAAAAGGTAAACCATGTAAAAACAGTACTGAAATATTCCAACTCTTGCATTTCAACAAAAAAAAATCCAAAATGAACTTTGAAACATCTTCAGAATTTAACAGTGACATGGTAAACCACGATAAAACTGAAATAATCCAACTCTTACATTTCAACGAAAAAAAAACAAAATGAACTTTGAAACATCAAGAGAATGTAACAATGACAAGGTAAACCACCAGAAAACACTACTGAAATATTCCAATTCTTGCATTTAAACCAAAGAAATCCAAAATGAACTTTGAAAAATCAAGAGAATGTAATAGTGGCAAGGTAAACCACGACAAAACACTACTGAAATATTCTAACTCTTACATTTCTACAAAAAAAATCTAAAATGAACTTGAAGCATCAAGAGAATGGAAAAGGGACAAGGTAAACCATGACAAAACACTACTGAAATATTCCAACTCTTACATTTCAACGGAAAAATCCAAAATGAACTTTGAAACATCTTCAGAATGTAACAGTAACAGGGTAAACCACGACAAATACTACTGAAATATTCCAACTCTTACATTTCAACGAAAGAAATCCAAAATAAACTTTGAAAAATCAAGAGAATGTAATGGTGACAAGGTAAACCACGACAAAACACTACTGAAATATTCCAACTCTTACATTTCAATAAAAAAAAAATCTAAAATTAACTTTGAAAAATCTTCAGAATGTAACATTGACATGGTAAACCATGACAAAACACTACTGAAATATTCCGACTCCTACATTACAACGAAAGAAATCCAAAATGAACTTTGAAAAATCAAGAGAATGTAACAGTGACAAGGTAAACCCCGACAAAATACTACTGAAATATTCCAACTCTTACAAACAACAAGAGAATGTAATAGTGACAAGGTAAACCACGACGAAACACTACTGAAATATTCCAACTCTTACATTTTAAGGAAAAAAAATATAAAATGAACTCTGAAACATCAAGAGAATGTAACAGTGACAAGGTAAACCAGGAAAAAACACTACTGAAATATTCCAACTCTTACATTTCTACAAAAAAAAATCTAAAATGAACTTTGAAGCATCAAGAGAATGTAAGAGTTACAAGGTAAACCACAAAAAAACACTACTGAAATATTCCAACTCTTACATTTCTAGGGAAAAAATATAAAATGAACTCTGAAACATCAAGAGAATGTAACAGTGACAAGGTAAACCAGGAAAAACACTACTGAAATATTCTAACTCTTACATTTCTACAAAAAAAAATCTAAAATGAACTTTGAAGCATCAAGAGAATGTAATAGTGACAAGGTAAACCATGACAAAACACTACTGAAATATTCCAACTATTACATTTCAATGAAAAAAAAATCTAAAATGAAATTTGAAACATCTTCAGAATGTAACAGTGACAAGGTAAACCATGACAAAAAACTACTGAAATATTCCAACTCTTGCATTACAACAAAAGAAATCCAAAATGAACTTTGAAACATCAAGAGAATATAACAGTGAAAAGGTAAACCACGACAAAACATTACTGAAATAATCCAACTCTTACATTTCAACAAAAAAAATCTAAAATGAACTTTGAAACATCAAGAGAACGTAACAGTGACAACGTAAACCACGACAATTTACTACTGAAATATTCCAACTCTTACATTTCAATGAAAGAAATCCAAAATGAACTTTGAAAAATCAAGAGAATGTAACAGTGACTAGGTAAACCACGACAAACACTACTGAAATATTCCAACTCTTACATTTCCCGGAAAAAAAAAATCTAAAATGAACTTTGAAACATCAAGAGCATGTATCAATGGCAAGGTAAGCCACGACAAAACACTAGTGAAATACCGTAATCCAACTCTTGCATTTCAACGAAAAAAAAAATCCAAAATGAACTTTGAAACATCAAGAAAATATAACAATTACAAGGTAAACCACGAGAAAACAATACTGAAATATGCTAACTCTTATATTTCAACGAATGAAATCCAAAATGAACTTACATTTCAAGGGAAAAAAAAATCCAAAATGAACTTTGAAACATCTTCAGAATGTAACAGTGACAAGGTAAACCATGACGAAACACTACTCAAATGTTCCAACTCCTAGATTTCAACTAAAGAAATCCAAAATGAACTTTGAAAAACCAAGAGAATGTAACAGTGACAAGGTAAACCATGACAAAACACTACTGAAATATTCCAACTCTTACAAACAACAAGAGAATGTGATAGTGACAAGGTAAACCACGAGAAACATTATTGAGATATTCCAACTCTTACATTTCAACAAAAAAAAATCCAAAATGAACTTTGAAACATCAAGAGAATGTTACAGTGACAAGGTAAACCACGACAAAACACTCTTGAAATAATCCAACTCTTACATTTCAACGAAAGAAATCCAAAATGAACTTTGAAAAATCTTCAGAATGTAACAGTGACAAGGTAACGATCACAGAGTTTCACCCCAAATCATCCTCTAAAATGTCTCAAACTGTTTCACCCAAATAATCCCTAAAATGCCGATTAATTTGTTTTAGCCCAAATAATCCCCTAAAAGTATTTCCTGCGTGTTCCTTTGTTTCGGCATCCCTGCGCTGTCACATTTGAAATACCCAGGAAACCACTTCCCTGCGTAAAATATAATCAATCTTAAGGTTTCGAAAGAATATTAATTTATCTCTCAGACCTAAAGATCAGAGAAGCCATATTTAAAAATAGAATATTAATTTAACTCTCAGACCTAAAGATCAGAGAAGCCATATTTAAAAATAGAATATTAATTTATCTTTCGGACCTAAAGACCAGAAAAGCCATATTTAAAAATGAAATCCCCTCATTATAGAATTCCCAGTTGATTATGCAAATCAATTTCTCAGAAATCCTGTCCCTTCTAGTGGATCAATACACTTAGATTGGCTTAGAAAGAGGTGTATTTGACCCGTTCGTGGATTAATAATTCCCTGTTAGTACTCAGTGCGCATGTGCAAACTTCTTCCCAGAGTCACTAGGCTTAGAAACAGCCCCTGATTGATCTTGAAAAAGGTGTCATTGACCCGTTAGTGGATCATTAAACCATGAATAAATTATGTAAGATCAGTACCTTCTTACCCCTCTCTTCTAGTATCTAAATCGTCGAAAGACTGCATCAAGGATTCAATCCAAGGCAAGGGTTAGTAATTGTATTTAAATAGGCTAGGATGAAAAACTAAAATGTTAAAAAGTTTTCCTAGATTGTAGTCAACCAATCCTGACTAGTTCAATACAAATCATCGGCCAATTCCATCTATCTGCATCATATAGAAGATTAGAAACCTTATGTGAATATTTATGAAAACTACGCTTGAATCAAAACATTTGCCGACGATTAGGCGCTGTTCATTCACAGGGTTATTACCCTATATAATAATTTAGCAGCAATAAGCCTAGGATCGCTTGTGTGAGAGGTTGACTCTTATTGATAATCAGGGGCGTCGATTTGAGGGGGGCAAGGGGGCAGTTGCCCCTTTGATTGTATATTCCTTACCCCTTGACTATCTGGATATGGACCTTTCTTGCCCCCCCCCCCCAAAAAAAAAAAAATTAAATGCTGGAGATTCACCCCTGTTGATAAGAAAGCATAGCAAAATGTTGAAAGCGATAATGTAACCAAAATGGCACGGTGATTGCGCAAAACATCAATTCAAATTGAGGTCCCAACAATTGCTTGGCGTCTGATTGTAAGCCAACTTAAGCCCTTTGTGTACACTTATGAAGGGGCTATTACCTTTTGGTCTGGGCTAGTTGAACCATTTGTGTTGTTTGAGGTCAAAACTGTTTCAACGATTTAAATGAAAATTGTACCACGGAATGTTATGAAGTTGAAAGGAAGCTATCACATTGATATTTTGACCGAAAATTTTTTACCATCAAAACTGAAAGTGTTAAGTAATCCAGAAACTAATTTACCAAGGGTCAGAGAAGGCGAAATTAAGTGACTTGGAATTTATTTAGTCAGGTAGGAAGGATTGAGTCAAAAGTCTGCGAACAAAACTCAAAGGTATGGGAACATGAAATTGAATGAGAAGGTAAAATTCTTCTGAACTAAAACTAAAACGATGATTTGGGTGTCTTAGACCAAAAGGCTTGTAAACTAAACGCATTTTAGGGGTTTTGAGAGTTAAAGATGCTTGAAATGACTTAGATAATTTCTTAAGCCACATTAGCCTGACATAACATAAAGAAAGAAAGACGAGCAAAACTGGGGTTTTTAAACCCCATTAGTTGTGTTTTGTCAGTATTTTCATTTGGCCTTTAAAAACCCCATTTTTGCTTGTTTTTCTTTCTTTGTGTTATGTCAGGGCAATGTGATTTAAGACAATATACTATAGACCCAGAAAAACTATCAGTTCTCAAATTTAGCAAGGTAAAGACCCTATCCCGATAGGTGAAAACACCGGTGTCTACAGAATTCCTTTCTCATATGGTCTTTGGTATATCGGAAGAATCGACCGAGTCCGTTGATTTTGAATTGAAGTTATCAACTGATCAGCGACTTACGGATAGATTAACTCAGCACTCTACCTCAATTAATAACACACTTAAAAAGCGGAAAAAACAGAAAATTTTGAATCTGCCCATGCAGAGCATATCTTTGAAAACCCAGACCATACGATTTTATTTAATCAAGCTAGCCTAATTTCGCATGACAAAGGTCTTGTCCAGCACTACAGAGAAGCTGTTGAAATTTATAAATACCAACATTTAGGTCCAGCTTTGAACAGGGATTCAGGTGATTTAAGAATAAATTAGTCGTATTTCGGTTTTCTCAAAAGAGAAGCCAATACTTTAGTAGTCCCAGATATAAACCTTGTAACACTTTCCCAATCACTTAATCAGACACGTCAAAAACCCCTTAAGTCTCAAAGAGTGTCTGCAAGGAATGCAATTATTAAAAATCAGGAATCGATGACAAAGCTCTCCAACTCATTCAATTGTTGGTTTGTTTTGTTTTGAGGGAATGAATGTTTTTCTTTTATTTCTCAGTTATTCGCTAGTGTCTGTCGATGGTGGTTCAAATTTTTAGATTTTTTGCGAATCGCGGATAATGGTAAATGACTCACTTTTATTTTTGTTAGGTATTTGGTTTTAATTCTTATAATTTTTGGCTTTTATTGAATTCGATTCATCTTTTAGTTTTTTAGTTTTTTCACATTCATATTGACTTTCTACGTTTTATTTTATTGTTTTTTTTCTTCGGCACTTTCATTGATTATATTTTTTCGTTTCGCGCTGAAAAAGAGAGGCATTTGTCCCCTCGAAATATTCGCTTTGTTGTGTTCGGTCAGTATTTTGATTTGGCCTTTAAAAACCCCATTTTTGCTCGTTTTTCTTTGTTTATGTTGAAATGACTTGGTAATTAACGCTAAGAAGACTAAGTCACTTAAGTTAGGAATAAATGAGGACTAAGAGGTGATGATAGGCAATTATATTGGATCAAGTCAATAGCTTTACTCATTTAAGCAGTCTTGTTAGTAAGGACAGTGAATGCGGCGAAAACAGAAAAAATAACTAAAGCATAGGATGTTTAATTGCATTTCAAAAATTGTTAAGATAGGTTTTAAGAGAGTTCAGATTAGGATAACAGAAGCCATGGTAGTGACAATTAACAAGAATGAAACTAAGGTGCATCAATAGGTTGAGAACAGAATCAGTGAATAGGCTTATATACTCATTTGAACAACCGTATACGCAACGGTATAGCCAAAAGTTGATAATTCAGCAGATGCCAAAACTAGTAGATTTACGAAACGTGGCGAAGAGTGGCACTTTGAACAGAATGGAGTAGAGAGGGAGCATTCGTAGCTGTGTCGGCCTTGGGTTTTCTGGTGTTATCCTGAACCTAGAGTAGCAGTAATAGCAGCAGTATTTATTGTAAATTTTGTTTGCTTAAAGTTTGGCTTGTTATTGTATTATATCTTTTAATGTCTAGAATAAAATTCTTTATAATTCTTCAAAAGAGCTTTTTGTTTTCCTAAAAAACTTGTTTTAAATTGATAATGACATAAACGATGAGTGAGCTAAAGCAATTAAAATAGAAAGTCTGTTTCTGCTATTTTAACAACAAAACATTGGCAACAATTTTAACAACAGTTGAACAAGATTATTGCCGGATTTCGCGCTTCAAATCCAAGATATGTGATGAATAAAATGAAATTGCTAATTTGTTCACTTAAGAAAAAACTGTGGATAACTTTTGTTTCTTAAAGTCTTATATAGCATCTTTGTATCTTTTTAAGAGAAAAGTGCTGAAAGTACTGCTCATAATATTTATTTACTTTTAAAGGTCCATATTCAGCCTGAGATTCAGTCAATGCTATTTTTAAATATTCAAGAAAAATTAAAAGGTATTTGGCTCGATATTCTAGAATCTACAATTTGTCTCCAATTCGCTTTTGCTATTTTTCTAATTTGTTTTAGCAACATTGAATTAATTTCGAGATTTAAAATTAAAGAGCCGTTGGAAGCAGCTAGGATTAAAAGGGATAATTTTTATCATACGTCTGAAAAATTTTTCTTTATGCACAACCTTTTCCCTTTTTCCACAATTTAAATAACGTTTGATATTTGTTGTTTTTTTATTGCGTATTTTATTCAATTATGTTACTAAGCCTATTTTAAATCAATGCTTTGTTTCGTTTGTTGAAGCATTTCGTTTTTCTTTTGCAATTTCATTTAGGTATTTTATATAGTCCTTAAATAAATAAATAATTATTTAAGTTCTGAACCAAATTAATAGGGTTTTTTTTTTTTTTTTTTATTTTTTTTTTAAATTCCAATATTCACGGCGCCAGGTACTTAGAAGTATCTGATATGCCGCTATCCTTTTACCTCGTTCAATGGCCTCGAGGTTTTAAATGTCTATTGAACCTTCTTTTGAAGCTGTCAACAGATGGATTTGCAGGAATAATATCCCCAGGAATATCGTTCCAGATAGAAGTGCAACGCCGGAGGAAGCTCTTCCTCGAGCACTCGGTTCTTGGTATGTCATATCATAGGTAATTTGACCGAGTTGTGTGCATTCATGTATGCCTTGTTGGCTGGACAAAAGGGGGCACAATTCGAGAGAGCTCGTCTGAGGGAGGCGAATTCATGTACTTGTAGAAAACAGCCATCGACGCTACATCAAACCTTTCATTTAGAGTCTGGAGCGATTCTTGTGTAGAGGCGCAGCCCGCCCTATTTGCCCTATTCTGGATCTTCTGAGTTGGTGCCAACAGCGTTTTTGGACCATCAACATAAAGCGGGCATCCATATTCCGCTATGGGTCTGATGCAAGACTTGTAGAGTGGGATGATCGAGCTTGATGGAAGAAGGTTTTTGCAGCGAAGAGTAACTCCCAGCTTTCTTGCGCAGGAGGTTCTCACCCAATCAAGGTGGTTGTTCCAAGAGAGATCGGTGGAGAAATGAATCTCCAGTAGACGAAGCTCGTCGACTCTTTTTATAGCTTCATTTTTGAAGATGAAACTGGGGTGTTCACGTGGCACCTTTGATCGGGTAATTAGAAGCTCCTTTGTTTTCGATGCATTGAAGTTGATCAACCATGCATCAGACTACTTTTTAGTTTTAAAAAGATCCATCTGCAGGGAAAGGGAGGCTTGTGTTGGATCTTCGTGTTTAGGGACGGCTGAGTGTGTCGTGGTATCGTCGGCAAAGTGATGCAGAGGGTTTGCGAGGTTGTCTCCCATGTCGTTTATGTAGATAAGGAAGAGCGTAGGTCCCAAGACACTGCCCTGGGGTACCCCTGCTTTCACTGGATATTCGCGGGAAATAAACCCGTCAAGAACAACCCACAGTGAACGATCGGAAAGAAAGCTCTCAATCGCTTTTAACAGACATCCACCAACACCATACACATAGAGTTTCTTTAGCAGGCCACGGTGCCATATTCTGTCAAAAGCTTTTGCAATGTTGAAGGATAATAGCCTGATGTCGTATCCACTTGCCAGAAGTTCTATCCACTCCCTATGCTGGGCCACTAGGCAGTCCAATGTTGAGCGTTTCCGGCGGAATCCATATTGGCGATCGCCTAGAAGGTCATTTGATTCCAGGTACTGATGAAGTGTTTTATTGGAGACGCTCTCGTAGACTTTGCCAACACAGGAGAGAAGGCTAATAGGCTTGTAGGAGCCCACGCTCGTTGGATCGCCTTCTGGCTTTAGAGTAGCGGACTGGCTTTAGAGGGCGGACTTCCATGTTCGTGGGAAGGTTCCGGAGCGAAAGCACAGCCGGAAAAGCAATGACAAGGGTCCAGCTAGTTTGGCACTGCGGGACTTGAGGACAACATTTGGTATGTTGTCAGGACCCGTGGCTTTGGTCACATTAAGATGCTGCAGAATGCGAAGGATCTTGGGAGCAGAAAAATTCACGCGTTCCAGTACTGTGTCGGTTCGGTCGGAGAAATTTGGCACTTCTCTACCGTCGTCGTCTAGATTCGAGAATTCGGCAAAAGCCTTAGCAAGAGCTTCAGCCTTTGCCTGTGGATCTTGTACCACTGTCCTGTTAGTCTGGAGAGAAGGAATTGCGGTCCCCTTGGACGACGGTAAAGCCTCCTTGACAATTCTCGACCAACTCTTTACCGAAGCAAGTTGAAGCTTGGTGGCAAATTTTTCTTTATACTGAAACCGGGACTGCCGAATCGCTCGAACTGCATCTTTGCACGCATTTATGAATGTAGTTCTCTCCTCTACGCTCTTCGAAAGTAGCCATCGCTTGTGTGCCTTTTGCTTTGCTTGGATTGTCTTCTTACACTGGGTGTTGAACCAAGGTTTGTCCTTACTGGACAACTGAATCCGCTTTGAAGGGATATGCTTTTCGACAGAGTCAACTGTGGCCTGCTGGTACTTATCTGCAGCTTTCTCTGGGCCTTCCAGGAGGAAGGTTCTCCATTGCTGAGAAAAAAGAGTGTTTCTCAAACCGTCCCAATCACCTCTTTTGTATAGCCAGATTGTTCGCTCATGCTTTACTAGAGGTGGAATACGTAGGTTTCCGCGTGCAACGACGGCAACATGGTCACTGGTGAAAGCATGAGCGTCTACCTTAAAGGAGTCAGGGTGATCTGTACGGAAGAGGTCAAGATGAAATGATCCGTTTGGGCCGTGATACGCGTCGAAATCGACAAGTTGTTCCATCCCGTAAGAGAGAGATAGATCATACAAGTCCAACCCCTCCTTATCAGTATTTTTGCTGCGAAGCCACACGCTATGATGGACGTTGAAGTTTCCATGAAGGATAATGGCAGACTTAGCGTACTTGCCCCGAATATATTCGACGGAGGCTTCAAGGTAGCTGGTAATCTGGTAAGTTGGAGGGTTATACACGGTACCGACAATCACGGATTTATTTGGGAGGGTCACCCTAACCCACAGAGCTTATTCGCCTGCTGAATCTGGTATGTTCAGTCTATAAATAAGGTATATGGCTCTGTACATAAACAGCGACACCTCCTCCTCCGTATTTAGCGCCGACAGTGCGCTCTCGATCCCGCCTGAGGAGCGTGTGTCCCTGTATGGCAACCTCACTGCAGTGTATTTCTTGGTTTAGATTGGTCTCAGTGATGCACATGATAGATGGCTTGACCGAGTTCACTAGATGTAGGAACTGGTCAAACTTAGATCTGAGATCCCGTACATTGCAGTGGGCTACCGTAAACAGGTCCGTTTGGATGGTCGGTGGAATGCAACAGGTCGTCGTCGAAATGGCTGTTTAGTCCGAGGCTTTTTGTTGTTAATCATAACCAGGTAAAAGAAGCTTTGCCGGGTGGTTAGCCCAACAAAGCCCATAAATCCATTGCCATGCATCATTAGACGGGGAACGGTGCCACCTGCCAACGCACCTCATTACCACATCTTCAACATGGAGGTGGTACCCCATAATGGGTTAGGATTCGGCACTAATGATAAAATTGAAGATTGAGGGAATTCATCCAAATTGAAAACTGTAGGGATTGTCAGGTAGAATTTACAAAGAAGTAATTTAAAATTAGTGCTTCCAGTACGCCAGATTTTTCAGAATTTATGGATTTTTGGTCGTCTTGTCGGATAAATAATAATGATGTCTGACGGATATTTGTCCGATTTTTAATTTTGTAGTTTTTTTATTTATTTATTTTCTTAGATTTTAAAACTAGCAAAGTTGTGTAAAGTTCTGTTTATAATTTTCAAAAACCCGTTACCACTAGTCTGAGGAAGGAACAACTTTTGAACATTTGCACATGTGTGCTTGCTACTGTTGCCAATCCGAGATCTAACAAAGTACCGGAGTATGGTCAGCAATATGATCAGACAGGCTCTACGATTACACTACAATCAAAATATTTAGGATCAGTTGGGCAAGATTCCGTAGGGTCAGCGGGATTGGACTCTGGATCAAAACGTGTAACACTGTGTTTGGTGTGGTAACTTGGTTGTGAGCTGAATAAAATTAAAATCCCCCTCTGTGATATTTTTGTCAAGCGCAGCAGCCATTAATTTTGTTTGGTTGCTTCTTATGCTTTCAAACAATTGCCAAAGAAACATGAAGATTTGTGCTACATTGTATATAATCACTTCAGTGTGAGTGCCAAAAGGCGGTCGGATTTCAAATTTGCAGCAGTTACTGACACCCTAGTCCTGAATGTGCTTTCCCCAATACTGTCTCTACAAATGTAAATTGAGCGACTATGGCCTAATTGGCATGAGCTTAGTAGCTACTTTCAAAGAGTAGCAGCAGATGATCCCAATCACGCAAATGACAGTGCATCGCAAGTCTTAGCCTAGAGGATCCATTGCTTCAGATTCAACTTCAGTTCCAGCTCTATGAGCAGGACCTGTTGATATATTTTAATCTTCTTTTCCTAAGTGAAAACCATTCACAAAATATAATTAGAGATGAAGGTACTTTTGAGAAAACTAACCATGAATTTCATAAAGACGTGCTGCGTTGAATTAACCTCTCTTATTAACCCTAAAAAAGAAAATGAATACTTCTCAGTTTAAGATTTGTGCTTGGGGATGACAGCTCACGAGTTTCTCCAAATCTTGCCGTCAGATTGGAGTACAAAAGCAAATGAACACAAGGTAGAAGTCACATTTGAGTGCACTCGTGAGTTTCATGAGAAGCTGGCGAAGCAAATCAAGCAGTGATTCTTGTTTGAGGATTAATATGTTTGCGTAGGGTGAAATCCTTAACCCTACGAAAGCCTTGCGTATAGGTGCCATTAGTCTTTTGCCAAAAAAATTTCAGAGTTATAGTGTGTCATCATAATTTAGAAGAAAGATAGTATTGGCTTATTTTAATTGGCAGATAACGGTAACAAGGATCCTTTATATCCTAAATAAATCTATTTTAAAGATGTTCCATACATGTGAGAGGTAGTTGCTTCCCTGTCAAAGCGAATCAAATCTGTGAAAAAAGCGTGACAGAAGTCAAGTGCATTCAGCCTAGTGCAACTGCAGCTTTTATTTAGACTAGGAGCCAATGAATGATTTAAAGATTATGCGAAGTATAAAAAAGTATCTCCCCTAAAACTCACCTTTTATACCATATTTCAAGTGTTTCAGGCGTCTCGTACAAAAAAGAATAGCCAAGCTTAAGTCGAAAGCTGAAAAAAAAAACTTTTCTTATGCTTCTGGCATAAGTCTTTCTTAGCTGGTTTGGGCGTAACCCTATGGTCTTGTATTATCTACAAGGCTGTAGTAACGGTACCTTTTTCTTATTTTGTCGAAAACGTAACTATGGCCATAGGCTGTCGTAATTGTTTACATCATTAGTCTGATTTTCGATCATAATTTTGATTTCATTAAATGATTACTCATGGTACCTAAGCATTTTTGAAATCTTCACCCTGATCCGGTTTCTAAGCCAGGGTATGAGTTCCTTCTGCCAAGGTCAAAGAAATTATAGTATCTTAGACAGAGATAAACTGTATTGGACTGGCCCGTAAGTCCCGTGGTCAACAACAAAACAAACGTAAACATTTGCATCATTGTAAGGATTTTTTTGCGTGGCTGCTTGAAAAAGGAAAGGCCAAAAGAATCCATGTCGAATCACCAAAAGCTTCTTCCCACAGAAAAGAGTGAGTAAATGCGTCAATAAATTTATAGAAAAGCTTCATTCTTGAAGCAGGAATCTTGTCAGATTTTTTCGTTAAAGTTGAATATTTCTTGGATTTAAGACAAGCACAATGAACTAAAATCTGGTAGGAAAAAAATGGAAGCACTCTTTAAATTTTACAAATAAAATTTTATTTTATTTGTAAAATACCTTAGCACATACCTTAGCCATACCTTACCTTACCTTACCCATTATACCATACCTTACCCATACCTTAGCACAACAATCGAAGTTTCGTCTCCTTTTTTTTAAATTTTGGTTAGTTTTTTCGTATGCAACCAGTCTGCAATTCGCCTCATTGTTCCGGAAAAGAGACGGCGGAAAACATCCTACATTCTGTTCAAAAACTGACAACAATGATTTAACGAGCTTGAGAATTCAAATTAATAACATGTGACATGGTGATCTTATTCTTCTTATTATCTATTATTGTCTTATTTCTACATATTTCATACAAGGTAATAGAAAATAATTAATTCAATAATTTCATCAGTATCAGTTTAGCTGGTCTACTCCATATTAGAAAACATGAACAAATTCCTCACCTCATAATAGGCTTGATTTTGTCAGTGTTCTTTGGTTCAACAGAATAAGTCCAACTTAAAATCCCTCTTAAGAAAGATGAAATGGCAAGGCCACTGGAAAGAACTGTACCAGTTAAGAAAGAAGCCAGGCAAGGTGCCATTACCTCACCTTAGTATTTTGATAATTATGTCCTCAAAGCTCAAGACCAGTGTCAAATATCTTGTGTTCTTTCTGGTCTCAATATCTCCTTAGTCATTTATGCTGAGAAACATTTTATGGTATAAATTTAGAATTCTGTCACCTGATAAGGAGGCATGTTAAGAAAACAATTCTTGCTTTAAAATATGTATAATGATCCTAGTTCATATATTATCCAAGGGGAGAACCTTTATCATCAAGTCTTTAATCTAAAAATCCTTCTTTTTCCAGCTTAAGAGAAAGTTTCCTAAAATCACTGCATTGAGATTCAATGCCTAAGTCTTTTGAAATTGCAACTATAAATTGCCGCCAAATAAGTTGTTTTATAGATAGCGTTCATGCCAGTCTTTAGCATTCATATTTTGATTCTGACTTTGCGCCACTGCTCATTAAAAAAAAAAAAAGTATTAAAAAGACCGGCATGAACACTAGGGTAAGACACCCAGTAGTTGGCCACCTGCCTATTCTCGGACAGAATGTAACTAACAGGGAACCTAGCTCTAGGCTAATGTGCTTAGAAAGTTTTTATACAAAGACAAAGCTGGTTTCCCTGGTCACTTAGATATCCATATATCTAAGCAACAATTTCAACTTGTTTCTTTCTTTGTCTAAAATTAAAATAGTCTGCTAAGTGACCAGTTTAGTACCACTAAGTGACCACATTAGTCTAGAGCTAGGTTCCCTGTTAGTTACATTCTGTCCAAGAATAGGCAGGTGGCCGACTACTGGGTGTCTTACCCTATCTATAAAACAACTTATTTTGCAGCAATTTCAAAAGACTTAAGCATTGAATCTCAACATGGTGATTTTAGGAAACTTTTTCTCTTAAGCTGGAAAAAGAAGGATTTTTAGAGGAAAGACTTGATGATAAAGGTTCTCCCCTTGGATAATATAAGAACTAGGATCATTATGCATATTTTAAAGTAAGAATTATTTTCTTAACATGTCTCCTTATCAGGTGACAGAATTCTAAATTTAAACCCATTTTAAACCTCAGCCAAACTTTATACAAAATTTCCAAAACATTCCAAAAATGGTAAATATTTTGCTGTTCATATTATTGACTTACAAATAAAGTGAACTTAACCATTAGATGCCATTTTTATGCTCTTTCTGATTATAATAATTGCTTTTCTTACTAATTCAATTTTAAGCCCTTTTAGTACCCTTGAAGATAATAATATTCTATATTTTTTTGGATATAAAAATGGATTATAACATTTGTTTCAGACTTACTATTCCATTGTAAATCTATTGATTGTGAACTATAAACATTAATTTGTCAAAGTTAAGTTAAATTAAAAATTCAAAACAAATCTACCTTGTTTTCTTCTTATTCTGTTAGGCAACTTAAAAACCCCCATTTTACAAACATGTCAAAAAATATCAAAGCTGAAAGAAGAACCATGGCAGATAGAAAAATGGACAAACTGTTTTGCATTTTAATCCAACTTAAATATGATAAATCAATACTTGTGGATTATTTATCTTTAAAAAAAATCAATTTATAATCTTATAGCAAGTTTAATACCAATGTTTTAAGCCTTTTTATATCCAAAAACTAGGAATTTTTTTGTCATTTTCAAGGGTTCAAAAAGCGCTTAAATTTGAATTTACAAGAGAAGCAATTATTTCATTCTCAAAGAGCATAAAAAGGCATTGAGTGGTATGTTCACTTTATTTGTAAGTCAATAATATAAACATTGAAATATTTACCCTTGAAACTGTAAACAGAATACTTAAAATCTGGTCTTCAATTCAATGCTGAAAAATCTAATGTAATGCTTTTTAACTGGAAAGGCCCACTTCATGATGAAATTGTACTTGA
Organism: Artemia sp. Qi Xiang Cuo; assembly: GCF_049724085.1. Classification (NCBI taxonomy): domain Eukaryota; kingdom Metazoa; phylum Arthropoda; class Branchiopoda; order Anostraca; family Artemiidae; genus Artemia; species Artemia sp. Qi Xiang Cuo. Next base: position 40,780,643 of record NC_142813.1, on the reverse strand, counting down.
AAATTCAAAGATCCACCCATCTGACCAAATTGTTTATTCCCATAAGAGGTACCATTTCTTACACTCATCATCTCTTAACAGAACACATCATACACTGTGTATATCAGCTTCAGATGCTTCCATAGTCTCTGCTAAGCTTCATTTTAATCACTGTTATCTGTTAATGCTATACAACACTGTTGTCCTCCCCCACATCCTCTACATTACACCCTTCTGGAAGATTCTTACACATATGGATAAATTGAAAATATGATCTTCTTTCTTCCATTTCACAAAATCCCCACTGAGATATCCAATTTGGACATATAGTTCAGAGCTCATTAATAGTCTTGATATAGCAAATCCTACTATAGCTATTGCTAAACTTATTGAAAAACACAATCAAAAGATTCCAAACCATGCTCAAAAACAATTCCCTCTACACTAGATACATTGTCACAGCTCTTCTTCTTCACTGTTGTTACAAGTCCTGGTGTTCTTCTTCTTCTGGTGTTTTTGTTTGTTTCTTTTTTTTAATTGTCATTTATCCTAGAAAGTACAGTTTTTTTGTTTTGTTTTTCAAGTGCTTGTGTCATTTTCTTTTTGTATGAAGATGGTTTTCAATAAATAACAGTATTATTTAAAAAAAGAAAGGGAAACTAAATCAACTGCAAAACACTGATAAACATGCTATAAACACATATAATAAAATAAGATCAGATTAAAATAAGGAAGTGTTCCATGTTTGTGCAGATGGCTAGTTGATGTTTGTGCAGATGCTGATCCCAGCAAGAAGGGGCTCCATGATCCTGACCAACAAAATAAGAATTTTAAAAAGAATTGGGATTTAGAGAAGGTACATAGCAACTTAAAACATGATTTTTGCAATGAAAGCTTATGAACATCAAAGGCAGCACAATAGTGCTGCCTAAGTAAAGAACAATGTGGGCACAATGTATTATTTTTTCTTCTCCATACCCAGGCACTTTGTATCAGAGGAGTCGTCGTATAAACTTCAAAAAGAGCTCATTCGATTGAAAGTTGGACTGACTAGTGCTATTTTAAATAGTGGAAAGTGATTGGAGGGTCACTAGCCCTGCCCCCCCCATGCCCATCCGTCCCCCAAACACATCCATTCAAAAGTTTGAGATCACCACTTTGTTCAGCATAGTTGATTCCAGATATAAAATAACTTTTTGAGGAGGACACTCCCCCACAACCCTTGGGGAAAGCGTTTTAAGTTATGCCCTGGGGGCATATAAGGTTTTTATAGAAGGCATGGTTGTAGAAACTTAAAAAAAGGCTCATTCAATTGGATATTGAAAGGGCTAGTGCCCTTTTTAATAGTTAACAAACGAAACTCAGAGAAGAGAGAAAGTAACAAAATGAAAAATAAAATCAAAAAGGGTGAAAAAACGAGGATTTTGTCAGCCAGCTAACCATGAAGAAGACAAAATATAAGCAAATTTCTCGACAAGGACCTCCGCCAAGTCGTCCTCAGTGCTAAACAAAAACAAAAAAGAGAACAAAAAAAAAAAAAAAACGAGAATCTAACCTTTTGAAGTTTCCTGTACAAAGACAGAATAGATACTCACAGTGTGGTCTAAGAATGTATTTGTATTTTTAATAGTTGAAAGGGATTGGAGGGCAACTAGCCCCCACACACCCATCATTCCCCCAAACACATCCAATCACAATTTTGAGATAGCCATTTTGTTGAGCATAGTTGATTTCCAGATAGAAATTATGTTTTTGAGGAGGATACTCCCCTACAACCCTCAGGGCAAGGATTGTAAGTTATGCCCTGGGGGCATATAAGGTTTTTATAGAAAGTATTGTCATAGAAACTTCAAAAAGGGCTCTTTTGATTGGACATTCAAGGGGCTAGGCCCTTTTTAATGGTCAAAAGTGATTGGAGGGCAACTAACCCCCTCTCATGCCCACCTTTTCCCCAAGCATCAAAATTTTGAGAGATAGCCATTTTATTCAACATAGTTTTAAGTTTTGCAAATTAGGTCTTTGAGGATGACAACCCCCTTGCAGCCCTCAGGACAAGGGTTGTAAGTTATGCCCTGGGGGCATATAAAGTTTTTATAGAACGTGTTGTTGTAGAAACTTCAAAAAGGGATCATTCAATTAGAAATTGAAATGGCTAGTGCCCTTTTTTAAAGTCAAAATTAACTGAAAGGCAACTAAAACCCCTTCCAATTCCAACCATTTTCCAAAACACATCCAATCAAATTTTTGGGATAGCCATTTTTTTGCACGCAGTTAAAGTTCAGGATATTATACCTGTGAACAGTACACTTCCCCCACAGTCTTCAGGGCAAGGGTTATAAGTTATTCCCTGGGGGCATATAGGTTTTTATTGAAATCTTTGTTGTAGAAACTTGAAAAGGGGCTCATTCGATTTGAAATTCAAAGGTCTAGTGCCCTTTTTATTAGTCAAAAGTGATTTGAGGGCATCTAGCCCCCCTCTCTTGCCCACCTTTTCCCCCAACACATCCAATCAAAATTTTCAGATAGCCATTCGAAAAGGGTTCATTTGATTGAAAATAGAAAGGGTTGATGCCCTTTTTAATAGTCGAAACTGATTGGAGGGTAACTAATCCCACTCCCACCCACCCATTAGCCCATTATGTTTAAAAACTAAATGTTGCCATAAGATTAAATCAAAATGCACTGTGTTAATGCTAATTACCAATAAGGCATCCCAGCAGTATGCATCCAAGCTATCAAAGAAAGTAAACAGATTTTTTCGCAAATGGTATCAAGTTTTCCATTTCAGGTCGATTAGAGGAGGTATGAAACTAAATTAAACAGTACTATTTGTGTCCAGATTTTTAAAAGGGTGTATATTGTTAAAAATTGCTGAAAATTTTTCTCCAGCATACAAATAGCAGGTCAAACTATAAAGTCTTCAAAAAACGAAAAAATTTAAAGTGTTATATTCTTTTTCTATTAAAAGACTATGCAAATACAAAACAAGAATAAATTAATTAAAAAAACTTTTTCTACAAAATGAGTTTTTCAAAGAAAAGTATTGGACTCCATTTAACAAAACAAGAAAGAAACCCGAACAAAATTATCTACAAAGCGTGAAACAACCACAAATAAGCATCGATAAATAAATGAAACTCAAAACAAACAGAAATTACAATAAATAACCAAGTTAAAAAAATTTTGTATTAAACAGCAACTATTGGGACAGCAACTACACTCAAAACAAGCAGAAATTAACATAAGTTGGGCTCAAAACGCCTATGCCTTCCCAAAACCAGAACAAAATTTGTACTTTACTGAAAAATACAAATGAATGTGCATTGTCAGTTTAATATACATATACTGATATTTAGTAATCAAAATGTTAATATTTTTGATTTATTATATATTGTTTTATTTAGTGATATATATATTTAATTAACTTTGACAAAAAATTTTAATACAAAAATCAAAATGATTCTCCCAAAACCAAACGGTTGACGTGGGGTGAAACAGGTAAAAAAAAAATACATACATATAACGTCATTTAAATTCACGATAATAAGAAAGAAAGAAAAAAAGAGAGAAAAGAAAAAAATAAATAAAGAATAATACTAATACTATAGGGACAGCAACTACATACCATATTCATGTTGTGGGGTCGCACTGACAAACCAACAAGAAATTACAACTTAATTTAAATTAAATCAAATCAAGTCACCTCCAAAACAAACAAAACTAGAATTCATACTTACTTAATAATTTTTCTTTCAATTTTGCTTTAAAACCACTAAAATTTTCTAGTTTCTTCATATCATTATCCAAATTATTCATAAATTTATACCCTTTATAAAAAGGGTATTCCTCCTGAGGGGATTCCTCCAGATGATTGTCCTAAAGTGCTTCTTATCACATTCCATGTTTTCGACAGATTTCCAGATGCTTTTTCAAATTATATTTTATAAATACCTTGTCTAGCTCTTTGCAGGAGTCTGTTTAGGGCATTACAATAACTCTTATAAATTCGCTCATTTATATTGCAGGGATGACATACCTTTTTCTCATACAAATTATTCTCTTATTTATCGATCTCAGTAAACTCAGAGTAATCCAAGGCTTCTTTGAAGTTTTTCTTCTATTTTTCTTAATATTCTTAGAGCATTTTTCCAGGGATTGCTGAATTATTTGGTAAAAGACTCTAAACTTAGAGTCAATATCCGCAGAGACTGAAAGCTCTGTATTCCAATCCTTATTGGCTAGCTCATTTCTACATTTCAGAAGTGCATCTTTATCAAGTAACATCCTCAGCTTGAGACTGCTCTTCTTTGTGGAGTTTTTATTATCAACACATACCGAGTAACTTGCAAATACACCAAAATGATCAAAAGTATCACTTAAAAGAACACTTGGACTACCCAACACATAATTTGAAAATATGTTATCGAAACATTTTGATGACGTCCTTGTAACACAAGTACTAATATTAATAGCAGGGATATAACCAAATGAAATCATCAAGTTTAACAATCAGTCTGTATTTGATCCATTATCCAAGAGATCAATGTTAAAATCTCCCATTATAAAAATAGGACTTTGATGTGGGATCTTTTCCAATTGTTCTTCAAGTAATTCATAAAACTCAATAAGATATCCTGACGGTGGCCTATATACAATCAAAACATAACAACAACGTCCAGACAGCTCTAACTGCAAAATAAAAGACTCAAAAACCATTTCTTTATATATTAAAATATCCTCTCGGACACTTGCCCGTATGTCAGAACGTGTATACGCTGCCAGTCCCCCGTGTCGGCGAAGTTGACGATTTTTCGTATAAAGATTATATCCTAATATATGTAAAGTTCCGAATTATGGTCATTTAACCAAGCTTCAGTCAGTCCAATTACCTGAAAAATAGATAAACTGGAAATTTCATTTATAAAAATCTAAACTTGAATTCAATCCTTGGCAATTCAAATGGAAGACATTAAATCTATCCAAAACATTACTACATGCCATCTGCATTTGGTTTACAAACAAATATTTAGAATCTTCAAACTCCAACCTATAATAACCACCAGGCCCACCACTTCCATCAAAAATTTCATTATACCAACTTTCAAAATTTACCTTCATATTTTTCAGCCCCAATACATTAATTTGTCCTGGAGGAGACTCCAATCTTTCACCCAACATCAAAGCCAAATAGACAAATTTGAGTACAACTCCACAGGGGACACAATTCAATACATTCTAAATATAAATCTATTACATGCTGCCCAATAACAATAATAACACCAATAATAATAATGAGGTAAAAAAAAGAACAGCAGAAAAAGAATAAAGAAGTATTAAAAAAAAAAAACAATTACTCAAAAGGGTACACCTTGCATATTGGGTGCCTTCTCATACATTTACGTATTTTTTTACGCTACAAACAATCAACTATGAACTACATGAACAATCAACTATGAACTCCTTCAATTTCCTGCCAAAATTTCTTTTTAGCACTAATGACCAGCTACTCCTTAATCAATGGGAACATGAATTCCAACAGCTATTTTTTCCTGGTAAGCATCACTAATTGCCGCTATGTTGGTTACGAAATGAATGATTATTTGGTGCATAATCAAGTTCAGGAATCAAATCGTCCGGTGAGTATATAGCACGTGTCCCATTGGGGCGACTGAAAAGTAACACATGCAGAAATCCAAGCGTCTATTCCTAATTTGCGTAGTTTCACCCTTTTAAGTAACAAATCATTTCTTGCTTTGCGAACTTCAGATGGGACATCATCACTGAGGTAAATATCACGGAACGACGACACTGCTTTACCTTTTAATTTCTTGGCATTTTTCAAAATATCAATTTTCGATTTTTTATCAGATACTTCAACACGAATAAATTTCTGTTGCTCACTCATTTGGGTTACCTTGAATGGTGGGACTGGAGCCATTTCGAGTCCTTCTGTAAGAATACTTTTGAAGATATCTTACGCATTTTTTCCAGATTCACAAGAGACATTCCATACAATAATATTCTTTTCCAGTTTATCAAACTCCAGTCTGGCCAATCTCATACTCAAGTTATTTGATTCTTTACTTTGAGCTATACAGTCATCAGAAATTACTTTTACTTATTCTTTAGAGATTCTTTGACTTGCTCAAGCTGCCTCACTCGCTCATCATTTTCAGTCAGCTGCCTTGCAAATCCTACATGTGATATCTCCAAATTTACCACTTTATGTTCAATTCCCTTAATCCTATTTTCTAAAGAAAGTTATAAAAGCAAAACATTTAAATTTTTTCAGTTAAGTGCAAATTCTGTTCTGGCCTTGGGAAGGCATAGGGGTTTTGCTCCCAACTTATGTTAATTTCTGCTCGTTTCGAGTTTGACTTGGTAATTTATTCTAATTTCTGTTCGTTTTGGGTTTCATTTATTTATCGATGCTGATTTGTGGTAGTTTCACGCTTGGTAGATTATTTGATTTTATTTGTGCTCATTTTTTGTTTAATGGAGTTCTTTACTTTTCTTTCAAAAACTAATTTTGTTGAAAAAGTTTTTTTTTAATTAATCTGAAAATATATGCTAAGATGGAACTAATTGAAAGATATAGAGCAGGGTCACATTATTGAACAACTTTGCTTAAAGCTTGCACTTTAGACTAGCTAGTACAGTCTGTACTAGACAAAACAGCTCATAGTTTATTTACACAATCTTAACCAGGAGCTTTCTTATATTTGGAAAGAACAACAATTACAAAATCCAATGGTACTATTCCTTTTATTATAGTGGTTCATTCAAAAGAGCTACTCTTTTAGACTGTTAATGCAATGCTGTTGTTTCCTTCAAAATTTTGAAGGTAAGTAGTTGAGATAGGTCAATGAAAATTTCAGGAGCAAATCTAAAGTCCAATTTATATTCCAGGGAGGTTATTTTAAGCTCATATTTCAATATTTATCAGAAGTTTGGGGTAATTTGGAATAAACTCTGTTAATGTAAATTTGACTGTGACTATTTATTTTAATTTCTGTTTGTTTTAGAGTTTGTCTATTCATTCAGGCCATTATCTTTTTTTTTTTCAATGTGACAATTTGTGTTGATTTTTGAGTGTAATTTATTTGTTTATAGTATTTTTTTTTTAGGTTTGAAATCTTACATGACTTTATGTCTGATCATTTAATCTTTAATATTGGTCTGTTTGCCATCTTGAAAAGTAGTTGAGTTGGGTTAAGTTTATGTTGATTTTTGGGTTTAATTTATTTCTTTATAGTATTTTTTTTAGGTTTGAGATATTACATGACCTTATGTCTGATCATTTAATCTTTAATATTGGTCTTTACTTTTTTAAGAATTTATTTTGATTAGTTTTGGGAAAATTTTAGATTATGGACATTTTGCCATCTTGAAAAGTAGTTGAGTTGGGTTAAGCTTATGTAGCTTTCAGGAATTAAGTTGGAGCCAAAATTAAAATCCTGGGAAGGTATTTTCAAATTAATGTCTCTACTCACTCATTATTACATCTCAAACCACAATTACTTCAACCATCACTAGTGCCCACTCCAAACATTCCTAAAACAAATATTTCTGCTATGAATGTTCCAACTTGGACTTTTTTTTTACCACAACTGATACTACTATCATGTTTCTACCATTTCTTGACATGAAAATTATTATTTATGAAGTCTTTTAACCAACAACATCAATATTAACCCATGAAACAGGAAGTATGAAAAGAACAACAAAATTTTTTCTGTAAAAAGTAAAGAACAAATTGAAACTCAGAAAGCAGAAATAGCAGTTATGAAATGTTGAGCATGAACCAAAAAAAAAAAAAAAAAAATTCAAAGAAGAATTGAATCCTAAAGCTAACAGAAATCACAATGATCAATATGGCCAAACTAAAGAGATTTACTAAAATTAGGCTAAGTGGTTTTGCTGTCCTCTCAAATGCTGCAAATGACAATCTTAGAGCAGTATTTTGACTTACTGAAAACACATTTTTACAACAAATACTCTGTTTTTATTTATTGATTTTTTAAATTGAAAACATCAACAGTAAATTCTTTTAAGCAATCATTCTGTTTTAATTTATTTATCATATCAAAACTATGAGCCATACTATCCAAGGGGTGTGCATGCTAAACTTGCAATCATGTGTTTGTAAGGGTAGGGGCTTGAGTCCTAGAAGTGCTGATTGTTTAGTTTAAACAGGGATATGTGGTGTGATTCTGTAAGCTTAGCCAGAGTTGACCAAGTCTAAATGGGTACCTTGAGAAATCTTAGGAAAAAAAGAAGTATTGGATGATATGCTCCCAACCGCGCATTGCACTCCCTGTTGAAGGCTGAGACCAGTAACTGCGCTATGCAGACCATTGGTCAGTATGCAAAAATTTCTAAGTTAAGTTTAAAAACAGCAACTAGTCTGGTAGCCAAAGTTAAAAATCTGACAAAATAATCCGAGGGGTACAAATGATCTGAGAGTGGTTTGGGACTAAATTGAGCATTCTGATTACGAATATTTCGGGAATATAAGCGCCAAAGGTGCGCTTGGTAGTTCCCCGTAATTAAGATCGTTATTTTTCTGTTTTACTCGGACTAAGTCCAGCTTTCTATTATAAGATTGTAGTTGTCTCCTTTATACGTTGCCGAAAGATTAGGTAATCGTTAATATAACATCAGAAAAAAAAACTACGTTTAGGTTTCCGATGCTGCTGGCCAAGCAAAACAGCTCAGCTTCAATATGCTTCAAATTCCCTTTACAAGCTTTTTCTTTTACATTTTATTAAGATCCAACTTGTCGAATTTCATTTCATTTATTTTAATCCCCAAAAATAATACTTACAAAACTTCTTGCGATTATTTTTTCTAAATCAGATACTATCAAGGAACGAGTAAGAAACATTGATGAGCTAAAAAGCAAACCTAATTATGCATAAATGAAATAGGTTTAGCACTATTTTTTAAGATATTTTTTCGTTAAGCTACTATTAAATCGTCATCACTTCCAGAAATATCGCATGACCCAGCACATGCAAAAATCAATTCACAGTTTCGTGTTCCCGCACAGGAGCAAAAAAAAAAACAACCCACAGGATCACTTTCCAATGTACATATTTCTGTGTTTGCAATGGATTGCAACTCGGCTTAAAGAAGTTGGTCACTGTGCAAATGAATTTGTCAGAGGAATAACCCCAAAAGTGGCACTGTATAGCCATCCGAAATTTAGGGATCTAGAACTAAAGGTTCACACTCCGTAGGCTGTAAAAGGATTCCTCACTGAAATACAACCCTAAGGATGTGATATTTAAAGCTATTTTCAGTGGGTGGAAGGTTTTTCAATGATTTTTTCTATGGAATAAGTGCACTTGAAAGTCATTCAGGGAGTTAAAGTCAGTAGAATTATTTCCATAAGCTGTCATTGTTACTTTTCTTGCCACCTTCATCACTTCCTCTACATAATTCGATGTATTGACGTGGTCAATCTTGAATTTTCTCGTCATTTCCGCCTTTTCACCAACAAGACCATATTTCAGAGCTGCTTTCAAGAATGTCTTCCTACCCACAGAATATGCAAAGGTCTTAGTTTAAGAGCCACTAAGGCAGTGTAGAAGTCCGATGCTGTCAACAAAGTCCCTTGGAAGAGATATAAAAAAAAAGGCATGGAGCAGTGAAAATTCATATTTAGAGGCAAACAAATGGTATGAAGAAAAGGGTTTCTGCCGCGAAGCGGGAAAAATGTTGCGGGGAAACTTTGACCTAATATTAAAGTGTGGAACGCACTCCGTGGTCGCTATTCTCAAAATAATGGAATCAGCATGTTCAAAACTATCGTTTCCAAAAGTCAGAACTCATGTACCAAAATGTTTTTTACAAATCGTTATTTGGCGACTTTTTCAACTTTGGCTCCCCGACTAAACAGTAAGCCCTAACGTTTTGTTGGATAACATGACAACAAAAACCCTACACACATTATAGAATAAAAAAAAAACAACAACTCTGCATATAAGAAAATGAAAAGCTTACAAATTGAGGATAACACACATTGAACAGAATTAAACATATTGTTACTATCCTTGACTTCTCTAAAACAAACTAATTACAACTTGTTTTAGTTTTAAGTTTCCTCATTTCTTTTAATAATTCTTCTTATTTTTGATTTAATTGTTTGTTAAATTTCACTGTCTAATCCATTAGTGGAACCTGGTATATACGAGAGAAGTGCTTGCTCCCCAATTGAAAAATGAGGGTAATCTTTACATAGTCGACATATTAACAACATTTGCCATTGGGTCTGTTTGGAATTTTGATTGGTTTGAATTTTCTCATATATGTCTCTACCTGGACAATTTAAAAAAGTTGTGCCCTAATATATCATTCATGATGATCATTGGTACATTTTGCATCAATGAAAAGCTTAATAACATCAAAGCATCTTGTATGTAATTTAAAATTCTAAACATCATTTTAAAGATGCATCAATTTCAAGTATTCTTAAATGTCTTTTGTGTGCAATTTCTTTGATTTTATTTTTGTTCCCAGTAAATTTGGTTGTATTGTCCCTGTCACCAGGAGACTATCATTAAGGTATTGTTTTTTTTTTTTTTTTTTTTTAGGCTAGTAGATTTTTAACTGATTATTTTTTGCTGGGGCAGTTACAAAAAATAGATGGCAATATTGTTTATAAAGAAATCATAATTTTTTTTAATTTACAGTGTGTGCATGTTACAATGAAATATGCTACATTTCTTGAATTTTAGTTGACTTGGAGCCAAACCATCTTTGTTTAGAACATGTTTCTAGATGCTAGTAAGCAGTAGGCTACATTACCTTGCTTCTATTACTGCCATAGCAGACTTCAGTTAAGTGTTCTATTTCATAGGCTGGCAATTTTTTTATTTTACTATTTGTTTTTCAGAAGTATTGTTTTCGTCAACATGCCCATGCCCTTATTACTGGGTTGCCATTTGGTTTAGGCTTCAAAATATCAACTTCATACTTTAATTTATTCCTACAGAAGTTTGGACAGAAACATAAAGGCATCATAAAAGTTTGGTTCAGTGTTGGAGCAATTATAAGTATTGTACTTCTCCCTTTGATTGTGTACTTATTCTTTATAACTGGTCTTCAGCAAGTAAAAATAATTGTGCAGAAATACTACAATGAAGGTTTAGAAGAGAAGCCATTCTTGTTACAGCCTGTGGTAAGTCTGTCTTTTTATGTGAAGTTCATCTCTAAACAAGATTAAAGCTAGCCTTTAAAGTATAACATAAGCATGGGAAAAAGATTGTACACTCCAGAAGACTTTTGTCACCTTGGATAGTGATTATTAGCATTCCAAAATAATATTATTAGCATTCCAAAGCATTCCTGTGTGTGATTATTAGCATTCCAAAGCATTCCTGAATAATAAAAAAAATGTGGTACAAGTGCAGAAAAAAGTAAGATATTGGTCTTTTTTGCTTATTTTGATCATGGAATGGGATGTAATAGTATTTGTAATTTTAGGATGAAGATTACAGAAATAATTAATTACAATTAATGATAAGTGGCTTGCCAACCATTCTCTGAATGCAGCATTTTTCTTATGAAATGCTTGAGATATCTATTTTAGGAAAGTTGAAAAAAAGATGGCAGTATTCTCTATATGGAAGTGCTGAATTTTCAAAACCTCTAGTACACACACTGTATAATCATCTATACCTCTTCAATTCTAGTAGACTGTAAGTCAAATTATCTTTATTTAAAAGTCGAAATCATTTTATCCGCTGCCATTAGCTGGTACGTTACCTTGTGGGAAAATAATAACAGAGGAATCTTTTGTGGATTATCATAGGTTTAACAGGAATTAAAAACTACTTGAGATGTTGACAGTATATCATTATCGGTATAACTAGAAAATTCAGTTCAATTAGTTCTAGTTTTATGTTTTGATTCTAATTAAAAGCTCAAGTTTATTTGGTTCTAACCTGAGATTTTCTGAAAGTAATCAGATTATAGTATGTTTTAACCATTTTATTGATTGTAAAGTAGCTATGGCAACCTAAGTCTAAGTCAGAATATGTATTAAATCTAACTTGGATGTATTTTTTTTTACATAACTTTTAAGTAACTGAACATTTTGCATTCTAATTGTTTAAATAATATATACGGTAATGAACATTTATGAACAGAAAACTTCATACTTTTCAATTAAATCCTTGGGGTTGGATATTTGAGCTGAGTTTATTAAAATTTGGACAAAATGATGAAAGGTATAGCCTTAAATATAGAGCAGCATAAGTGTATTTTTATGTTTGTTCATAATAAATGCATAGGATGGATATGCCATTTTAACAAGTACTATGCTTTGAAATGGCAACAGACACTTCAGGGCTTTCTCAATGCTACTTTTATATTCTTTCCTTGTTCGTGCCCAGAACTCGGTAAGATTTGCGTGTTTAAGCTTGGAATGTATAGAGGAATCTTTTGAAATTTGAACTAATGACTCTTTATGTGAGATTGACAAGTTGGTTGGCTGCTGAAAAAAGGTCTGATTAAAGGGTTTAGAAGCCCAGTTCTTGTTACTAGACTTGTTAGAAATAGAATTACATCACATTTACTAGACTCGTTTCTTGTTAGAAATTCAGTTCTCGTTACTATTTCGTTCTGGAAAGTATTTCCTGAGCGACATTTAAGGTGCTTTAAGTGCGATGTAATATCACCTTTTACTTCCTTTGACAGTTTGAGTTCATCAAACTATCCATCAAGAAACTATGAAGTGTGCCAAAAAATTAACACTGGTTCTTAATTAGGTAGGATTTTCAAAATTGTAATATTTTTATCATGGACTCAATCTTGTCAGATACCTTGAAAATATCAAAGGAACTGTTCTGTAATCCTATATTAAGTCATGGCTGGGAAGCAGACATTTTTTTACGTCTGTATTGTAGCAGCGCGCAATTCTTCGAAAATCTCAGACTTAATCTTGAACATCAAAGTTGACTGTATCAACATCATCATTGAAGGTCTTTGACTAGACCTAGGAGTAGGAATTGAGAAACTCAAGAAGACAGCTACGCCACCTTCTTTTTGGTCGGAATTCCTATCTTGTCTATGAACAGTGCACACAAAGATTAAAATCTTTTGGAAATAATTCAGGTCAGTTGCATGCAAATATACAATATCTGCTTGTTATTTGTATGCTATATGTTAAGACAATCAAGCCTTATGCTATTGAGATAACAAGTGTTTTACTGTAAAAATTTGAGCTTATTCGTTGTCATCAGTCACCTCTAAAAACTCTTCATGGCCTTCTCCGCCGCTTAAGAGCCTGGCAAATTGAAGGGATTTATTCTGGCTGTTTGTGCTCTCGCTTTCTTTCTTCATTGTGTTCGTCTTTTCACTGCTGCTGGACCCTGCTATTCTGTATGTTTTTCTCTTTTATAAGGTTGCCCCGGGTGGGACTCGGGATCGGGGACTACCACTGTGTTTTCCTTACTCTGAATTTTGGTAGTTGCTACTTTCCAAATTTCAGCGCGGACGAAAACTTTTGGATAAGATAGTCCTCATCTGTTCGTTTTCAGAGCTCGAATTTATCAAATAAACTCAGCCTGGCAACAAGAAAATTATTCTCTTTTTTATATTCTGGCAGTTCGGTTGTTTGTTGCTGCTGCGGAGATGTGATCTTCTAGATTTATTTGGTATCTGCTTTTGAACTGTTTATGAAATGGTGGACTGTATTCAAGTGTCGTGATGGTTGTGAGACTGGACGTGGATTAGGAGGATTTGGTGCACAAGTTGTTTTTGCTGCTATCATTGCGTACGGAAGGTTCGCTTCTGCAGCTGTCCTGAAGATAGTGGCTCTATGATGATATGCTGGGCATACTTGTTTATCTACTGAAACTGATTTTTGCTCCTTGAGTAATTAACACAATAGCTGGTTTTGCATTACATATCGAGGTTTTGTGTTGCCTGGATGCACAAATGGTACAGCTATTGTTTGGCTGCATGCCTAAGTTGAAGACAGTTGGGGCATTGCATGTAGATCTTTTATCAAATCCACTGCCAGTTCTTGCTTAGTCAACATTAAGATTGACAATCTAGTTCTTTCTGGTGCGTGGTTCTCGGAAGGGAGTTCAGTTAAATAGCGACGAAGACCACACTGCCTTTTTATCATAAACAAACAAGTGGAACAATAGTTTTTTTTTCCCCTATTGAAAAATTTCCCTATTGTTCTACTTGTTTGTTTATGGAGTTCAGCTACTGAGATGATAGATGGATTAAAGGCTCTTCTTTTACTTCTTTTGTTGTGATTTTTTGGCTGAATTCATACAATACGCACTAATAGTATTTTTTTTGTGCATTTACAGGTACTCCAGAGTATGCTGTTAGATTTTGAGATGAGTGCTTCTGTTGATGCTTTAGTTGTTAAGACAAATTTCATTTTTCTATTGCGCGTAACGTTCACTTTAGGTTTTCTTAACTGCACGGAAGACTGCATTATGCACCGTCTTTCTTTTTAATTTCGACAATGGCTTATTCTGGATTTTCTTCTGAGATGGTTGTAAGCTGTTCTTGGTGAAGTTGGCGAGATAATTTCTTGCTGTATTTTCTTGAAAGGGTTTTGGAGGTATTTTGAATAAGGTGAGTACGTGCCTCACTATACAAAGAAAGTCGTGGTTGATGATTTATTTTGGCAAAAATTTGGCACCCCAAAATTTTCGCTTTCTATATCCCAAAATATTTGGGTGGCAACACTGCAATTTCCAATAAATACTTACAAGCACGAGGGGTCTTTAGCCACGTATAAAAAAAATACAAGAAAATATCACTTGGAGTATATAACTGAGAAAAGTTCGAATCTGGTGAAATTATGAAAGTAAATGTTATGAATCTGAAATACCTTTCGAATGTTCATTCTCATTCAAAGTTTGACTAGTTTTGAATGAGAGTCAATATTCATTGACCCCCAAGCCACACAAAATTATATACATGATTCAATTGCCTTTGAAAATATAGCCATTTTTTTCCATCAATAATAAAAATTCGCGTTCTCGCGAAAAGGATTGTTTATCCACAATTTGTTCACCAGAAAAGGCCTAAAGTAAGCCTAGGTTAGCTTGGGAAAACCCTAAAAAGCAGAGTAGGTAAGTTGACTTGCCTGGACTGAATTGAGCCTTTTTCATCCTCATCTGTTTTTTAAAGTACTATAGCCCACATGAAAAGACGAGTGTATAGCACTTTAGAGTCAAACAAAGCCATCTTAAACGAGCGTCAGGTTCTCCGTTTATACGTTTCTCATACTTTTTGTTGCTATCCTACAAGTCTTTTAATGGAGTTGTTCTTATAGCTTCCGGGGGTGAACATACCTTTTGGTGATGCGATCTACTGTTTGGCCGCCGTATTTATATCAAGTTTAGTTCATGAATTTGGGCATGCCGTTGCTGCAACCAGGTAAATGAACTAATTCCTTCAATTGTCACGTTAATTAAAGCGATAAAGCTAACAGCTGAGAAAATTTTCATAGGATTTATCGTCAGCATTTACGAATTTAATGAATACATCAACGGTCTATTGTTTGAGATTCTATTATCGTCAAAGTAACTGATTGAGTCTTTCCTTCAAAAACGGAAAATCAGCACACTGAATCCTACACAGGACCCCTCCTATACAGATGGAAAATAACTTATTGCTTAAAGACCCATTCTTGCATATTTTTAACCTCCTCAGAATTAAATCCTCTGGCCTCCAAGTACCGGATGTGTGTTTAATTATGACCTGACCATTTTTTTTAAGGCCACTTGCCTAACTTCATACTCCAATTTTATTGAATACTTTATTTATTCTTTTAGAGTATGTAAAATGTATTTCAATACATTTTAGCATAGAATTATTCAAATTGGATGAAACAGAGAAAAACAAATATAAATAAACAAACACAGTTCGAACACAATTGAAGAGAGTGAACACAAATTTCAATGCCAAATGATGATAGAGGGAACTCAAGTAAGTTTTTGGAAGAAAAAGCATAACAACTAATGCTGTCTAATTTTACCGAGCAGCATCGTAATTTGGTGATAAAACGTAATTGAAAATATTAATTCGTGGCAAAGTTTGCTCTCTTTTTGGCGTCAGTAGGAGGGAGGGCATTTGCCTCCCCTCTAGATTTCGAAAAATGTCTTTTTTGGAGAATTTTCATTAAAAACGGCTTCTTGGTACTTAGAAAAATCAAATAAACCCCAAATTTACCTCCCTCCCCCCTATGTTTTGGAAAATACATTTGGCCCCTCCCCAAATTTCCATGAATTGACGCAACTGTCCTTTCTTATCATTTTCTAATTCTTTTCAGAATGCACTGGTTTTTAATGTATCCCTGAAATATGAATCTAGCGGATCACCTATGTCTTTCAAATATTATTATAAAAAACGGCATTTGAGATCACCCCTCTAAAATCCTCAATATGTATTATTGATAATAGTTGCAAAATTATTTCTCCCGCCATGAATTTAAATATTTTATCCAGAACAAAATGGGATTCGAGTTTGTTGTTAAGTAAGATCAGAGTATTGTATTCCTTCTTTACATACTGATCTTAATCTAATTAAGCCAAGAGGTTTTTGTTATATAAATGTCTTGCCTTTGTTTCTAAAGCCCACTCCCTTTGACGCAGCAAACCAAACTGCGTAATCTTATTTGACAACGCCGAACCAAGTGCATGCCATAATAAATTTGCAGTGATGAATAATTGGACAGAAAACGAATGTGCTCATTCATTGAAAACGAATTTGCTATATATGACTGTTTTCAGGTTGGTTTTGGGCAATAAATCCATTTTAATATCTGGAAACTATGAAATTTCAATAGAAAGACTTGTTATAATCAAGTTGATGAAGGGTAAGTCACGAGTTTGGTAGCCTCTGGGAGGCTTGATATCTGGAAGCTATAAAATACTATAGGAAGAGCTATTCTAGCCAAATGGAGGAGCAGTAGTCACCAGTATGGCAGTCTCAGGATGGTTTAATTTCTGGAAACTCTTGAATTACTATAGGAAGAGCTATTATAACCAACTGGAGGAGAGTAGTCACTAATATGGTAACCTCAAGAAGGTTTAATATCTGGAAACTATGGAATTAATATTGGAAGAGATATTATAACCAAGCGGAGGAGGAGTATTCACCAATATGGTAACCTCAGGGGGTTTAACAACTCGAAACTATGAAATTATTACAGGATGAGCTATGATTAACAATTGAAGGAGGAGTAGTCACCAGTATGGTAGCCTCGGGGAGGTTCAATATCTGGAAGCTATGAAATTGTTAGAGGAAGAGTTATTATAACCAGTTGAAGGAGGAGTAATCACCAGCATGATAGCCTCAGGGAGGTTTAATTTCTGGAAACTATTAAATTACTATAGGAAGATCTATTATAACTAAGTGGAGGAGAGTAATCACTCATATGTGGAAGCTATGGAATTACTGTAGGAAAATCTATTAAAACCAAAGGGAGGAGGAGAATTCACCAGTATGGATGCCTCAGGGAGGTTGTCATGAACTAAGTTCGTAATAGTAGTAGCACATAGTTCGAGCAAGGGTATCATAAAATCATAGCTGAGCCGAGAACAGAGAAGGCGATACTTAAAAAATTGCTCCCTCCCCCGAATTTCTGACATTGTATGTGTTTATTAGGATTTCACCGAATGTATTCGATAAGACAATCATCTCTCTCGGTAAAAGCAACACCAGTATGCTGTTCCCTATTCTTTTTCTGAAGTAAAACGGAATTCAAAGTCTTTTAACTGTAAGATTTTTTAAGTGCAAGATTTTAACACCGAAATTTCTCATTTTGTCAGAAACATCAAGGAACAGGTTCATTTTTCGTTTTTTTTTTGAATTTTACACACTTACATTGCCCCGAGTCAAATAAATTGATGATAGAACTTACTTCGGGTCCTTCAACCTTACTGATTGAAAATTCTTGTATAGCTCTGGTTTCAATAATGTCTATCATGTCAGTGTTTCTATTCAAATATAGCAGATATTGCTACTGGGACCTGTGGCCCTGGAAGCACACTTTTTGACCTTTCAACTGTTCTGATTAAAATGACTATCATAAGATGTAATGTAATTTAAATATAAATTAAAAATAATCTAGTCCCGTCTCTAAAAAGTTTCGTACCAAATTTTGTTGACAAGTATAATAGAACTCAGATTTGTAAAATTTGCTATGGAACAAATTTTTTAACGTAATGACTATTGTTGATTATGTGCTTATTGACATGAATTTTTATAGGAGTTACCTTAAAATAAATCATGTGTGCAGTGACAGCTGCAAGCTAGTAAAGAGCAAACCACGGCCCATAGTGACCAAAAGTTAAAAACTTTTTTTGAAAAAAAAACTGTTTTGTGAAAAAGAATTGCCATTTATAGCTGATTCAAGAATGGTAACTAGTATTTTGATCAA
The DNA here is from genome assembly GCF_049724085.1 of Artemia sp. Qi Xiang Cuo. Classification (NCBI taxonomy): domain Eukaryota; kingdom Metazoa; phylum Arthropoda; class Branchiopoda; order Anostraca; family Artemiidae; genus Artemia; species Artemia sp. Qi Xiang Cuo. The sequence continues at coordinate 40,762,240 of NC_142813.1, read as the reverse complement.
TCTTCATCGTAAACTTCGTTGTGAAAACAAAATTATAGGAATTTCAAAAAAGAGCCTGAAACTCTTCGAAAATGGCGTCGGACTTAAATAAAAAATGCACTGTTGGAATCATTATGGACGAAAACGCTATTCGAGAGAATTAACACCCCCCTCCTTGAACAACAATAAAAATTACTTTTTTGGACGGGAAGCACTGATTGGTCTCCTTTTTTTTTCAATCAAGAGCAATAAGGTGGTGATCCAGTAAATATTCGAGCTTGAGTTTTTGATCGATCATGATTGAGCACAGAATAATGAATTTTGGAAAATAGAGATATGGCTATAAGGACAATTGTTGTATTCCTATAATGGTTGGTTGTGCACAGTGGCGCCATTTCACGGAAATTTAGAGGGCGTGAAAGTATTTTCAAAATCTAGGGGAAAGGGGCAGATTTTTCGTTTTTTCAATGAAAGCACTTTCAACAATGGTATTTTTTAAAAGCTATGGGAGAGAGGGCATCCATTGACGTGACTGGTTGTGATGAGGGCCACAGCAAGGACACAAAAAACCGTTCTGAAAACAAGTGAAAGTAAGCGTCATTTTTGTAGTAATAAGTTAAAACTATTAATGATTATATATGATATGACATTTATTAACACTAAAATCCTCTACTGGTCATAGCTAATACGAAAAATTTACCACCGTACAAATCATAAACAAATACACACCCTGAAATCCAAATTGAATTATAAATGAATTACAGGAAATGGTCCCTATGTATCATATCTGTACCCAGAAACTCGCCCAACTTCTTAATCCCCATAAAATTTGTGTCACTTAATATTATATACACCCGTTCCTCCCTTGCATTCTACTCCGGTAAAATTTGCTTCCTCAGACCATTTAGTTCTACATAAAAACCCAAAAAGGAATTAAGTCATCCTTCCCATTCCCACTCATTAGGCAATAGTAAGGATCTAACTGTATCCTTGAGCTAAAATTTTGATAATTAGTTTGTTGATTATTTTCTGATTTGCCAAATGATAAATATACTTTTTATCAATTTCTTGCCACCTCCTGAAGTGAGTACGGATTTACTCGGTTTTAATGATCAATCTGAGCTTTTTTTACGTGCTAATCAGAACTTTTTTAACTAATGGACCTATGTGTGATTAATTTTAAAAAAAAACTTTTTTCCACAAAATAAGTTTTTCAAAGAAAAGTAAAGAGCTATATTAAACCAAAGATGAGCAAAAATAAAGACAAATATTTTTTTAGCGCAAAACGACCATAAATGATTCTTAATAAACAAATAAAAACCAAAACCAACCAAAATTTCAATAAATAACTAAGTCAAGCTCAAACCAAGTAAAAATTAACATGAGTAGTGCTGACAACCCCCATTCCTTCTCAAGATCAGAACATAATTTGCACTTAACTGAAAATAAATTACTGTGGATTGTCAGTTTAATATACATATAATACAATAATTTTTTATTTGTTTTTTTAAAGTAAAAAAAGTGAAAACATTTAAAATGTATTTTGCTTTCAGTAAAATACAAATTATGTTCTGGTCTTGAGAAGGCATGGAGCTTGTCAGTAGTGCTGACAACCCCCAGGCCTTCTCAAGATTAGAACATAATTTGCACTTAACTGAAAAAAATGACAGTGAGATTGTCAGTTTAATGTACATATAATACAAGAATTTTTTATTTATTTCTTTTAAGTCAAAAAAGTGAAAACATTTAAAATATATTCTGTTTTTAGTAAAGTACAAATTATGTTCTGGTCTTGAGAAGGCACGGGGCTTGTCAGCACTACTCATATTAATTTTTGCTCGTTTTGAGTTTGGCTCGGTCATTTATTTTAATTAATCAAAAAAACTTTTTGCACAAAATAAGTTTTTCAAAAAAAGTAAAGAACTCCATTAAACCAAAAATGAACAAAAATAGAATCAAATAATCTACCAAGCATACAACTACCACAAATCAGTATCAATAAATAAATGACACCCAAAACAAACAGAAATTAAAATAAGTCAAAATCAAAACGAGCAGAAATAAATCTGACTAGGGTTCTAAACCCTATGCTTTCTAAAAGCCAGAATATAATTTGTACTACAAAAAAAATGTGCATTGTCAGTTTAATATACATAAGCTGATATTTATTCCTTAAACTCTTAATTAAGTTTTGTTTTCTTAAAGTTATAAGTGAAAGCATTTAAAAGAATTTTTTTCAGTAAAGTACAAATTTTATTCCATAATATAATTTTATATTATGTGCTATATAATTTTATATTAAAGGGCTATATAATTTTAACCCTTTGAATTTCCAATCGAATGAGGCCTTTTTGAAGTCTCTGCGAAAATGCTTTCTATAAAAAACCTTATATGCCCCCAGGGCATAACTTACAACCCTTGCCCTGAAAGGTTTGGGGGGTTTGTCATCCTCAGAATCATAATTTCCAGAACTTTCAACTACGCTGAAAAAAATTCCTATCTCAAATTTAATTGGATGTGTTTGGGAAAATGGTAGGTGTGAGGGGGGGGGGGGGTGGTTGGCCTTCAATTGCTTTCAACTATTAAAAAGGGCTCTTACCCTTTCAATTTTCAATCATATGGGCCCTTTTTTACGTCTTATGACTATAACGTTATTAAAAACCTCCCTTATTTACACCGTTCAGGCAGTACTCGTTTTATGGAGCGCTGTGGGGGGTTGTCCTTCCAACTGGTCAGATTATAAGAATTTAAATATCTCAAAATTTTGATTGTATGTGTTTGGGAAAAGGGTGGGCGTGAGAGGCGGGTTAGTTGCCCTCCAATTACTTTCGACTATTAAAAAGGCCACTAGCCATTTCAATTTCCAATGGAATGAGCCTTTCTGAAGTTTCTACGACAACGTTTTCTCAAACCTTATATGCCCCCAAGGCATAACTTACAACCCTTGCCCGGAGGGCTGTGGGGGGGGGGTTGTCATCTTTAAAAACCGAATTTCCAAAACGTCCAACGACGTTGAACAAAGTGGCTATCTAAAAATTTTGATTGTATGTGTATGGGGAAAAGCTGGGCATGAGAGGGGGGTTAGTTGTCCTCCAATCATCTTTAACTATTAAAAAGGGCACTAGCCCTTTGAATTTTCATTCGAATGCGCCCTTTTTAAAGTTTCTACGACAAAGCTTACAATAAAAACCGTATATGCCCCCAGGGCATAACTTATAGCCCTAGTCCTGAGGGGTACGGGAGGAGTTACATCTTCGGATACCTAATTTGTGAGCCTGTCAACGACATTGAACTAAATAGTTGTCCCAAAATTTTGATTGAATGTGTTTCTGGAAATGGTGGGTATGGGAAGGAGGTTAGTTGCCCTTAAGTCACTTTCAACTATCAATCGAAGTCACTTTCGACTATCAATTTCTAATCGAATGAGCCCCTTTTGAAGTTTCTACGACAATGCTTTCTATGCGAACCTCAAATGCCCCCAGGGCATAACTCATAACCCTTGCCCTGAGGACTGTGGGGGGGGAGGAGGTTGTCATCCTCAAAGACCTAATTTCCAGAACTTTCCACTACGTTGAACAAAATGGTTATCTTAAAATTTTGATTGGATGTGTTTGGGGAAATGGTGGGCGTGAGAGGGGGATTAGTTGCCCTCCAATTACGTTCGACTATTAAAAAGGGGACAAGCCGTTTGAATTTCCAATCGAATGAGCCTTTTTGAAGTTTCTACGAAAAAGCCTTCTATAAAAATCTTATATGCCCCCGCTGCAAAACTTACAACCCTTGCCCTGAGGGCTGTGGGGGAATCTCCTCGTCAATAACGTAATTTCTATGAGGAAATCACCTACGCTGAACAAAATGGCTATCTCAAAATTTTGATTGGATGTGTTGGGAAAAGGTGGGCGTGGAATGGGTGTTAGCTGCCTTCCAATCACTTTTGACTATTAAAAAGGGCACTAGCCACTCCAATTTCTAATCGAATGAGCCCTTTTCGAAGTTTCTACGACAACTCCTTCGGTACGAAGTGCCCTGGTCTAACCGCAAAAAATAAATAATACATTGTGCTAACATCGTTCTTTACTTATGCGGCGCGATTGCGCTGCCTATGATTACTGTTCGTTTTCATTTATTTATTGATGGTAATTTGTGGAAATTTTACGCTTGGGAGATCATTTGACTTTATTTCTGCTCATTTTTGGTTCAATGGAGCTCTTTACTTTTCTTTGAAAAACTTTTGTGGAAAAACTTTTTTAATATAATAAATAATAAAACATTGGAGCCTCATGCTCTATACCAGAGGCAACGCTATAGCGTTGCCTCTGATGACCATTTGGCCCGTAAAGATAACATCAAGCTCAAAACGAGCTGAAAGTACAAAATCAGGACCACTCCTGCTTCTTTAGTTTCAGCTTGTTTTGGGCTATCGTTCCCTATGCCTTCTAAATACCAGAACGTAATTTTCACTTTGCTGAGAACAATTTTTATTTTTAACAATGTGTTTCTATTTCTTATAACATTTGACAAACGACAAATAATCGCCTTAATAACCAAAATTACTGAAAAGAACAAATGAATGTCAATTGACAGTTTAATATATAGGCCTACTGATGTTCAGTCCTGAAAGTCTCAACAATTTTTGATTGATTAAAGTTGTAAAAGAGAAAATGTTCCAAATGTATTTTGTTTTGTAGCAGCAGCAGTATGACAAAGTTGTAGATTATTTTAGGGAACTTTTAAGAGAGATGCAATGTAAAACCTGTATTTAATACCCTGTTTTAGCAAAAACTCATGTTGACTTCTTCGCCTACGTTGGACTAAGGTCTTTTTGTAAGGTTATTGTGTATATTTTTAAACCCTGAAAAAAGCACACAAATTATTTTTTTTAAACAATGTTCTCTAATCAAAGTAAAGAGCGGAGTTGAAACTTAAAACGTAAGGTAAAAAGTAAAGCGAAGTTGAAACAATTGTAGTTTCGCAGAATAAGCTACTTCGTAAGAAATTAAAAAGGTCTATGATTTGTCAGGAAAAAGTAATCCACTAATCAGACACAAGTTTGCATTCTTACAAACTTCAAGCAAGTCGATGTGAACGGGAAGAACAAAGAATGTACATCTGGCGTTTATTTGCACGGAGGTGCTGAATTGCAGTATGGTTACTTTTACTATTGGACTTTTTTTCTATTTAGTAAGCATTTAACAATTGCCGTAGCTCATTTTCTAGTCTTTTTCCTTTTAATAATGCTATCTGCTTTTGTCGAAATGTTTTCTTATCTTTACAGCTTTATTTTCTTTCTTTTCAGTGAGAATTTGACGATTGATGGAGCTGGTTTTCTAGTCTTTTTAATAATTCCAGCTGCTTTTGTGGAACTGCCTTCTTATGATTTACGGCTTTTATCTACATTCAGCAAGATTCGAATATTTACAGCTGGAGTTTGGAATAATATTGTTTTAGCTGTGATTGCCTGGATTGCTATTCTCTGTCTCCCCATGTTTTTGGGTTCTATTTATCGGATGGATTCTGGAGTTCTTGTTACTGCTGTAGTACAGGTAAGCATATTTACCTTAAATTGCAGCTTGGAGCAATCTAAGGATCTTTCCTTGTGAATCTCCAGAGTTGATGATCGATAAATTGTTTTCAGTGTTGTTTAGTGACCAATTTTTCACATGTTTGTCTTATGTATTTATTTCATCTCATGAAAAAATTAATAATTCTCGAGGGCTTACTCTCTTTTCGCTGAACTCATACTTCCAGAAACAAACGCCACTCAACCCCATCCCGGCTGCAATAACTCAGATGGAGATAAGTTCATTTGGGGTTTTTAAGTATTATTAAAAATCAGTTGTTTAATTCTTCTTTTGAAGATCGCTAGAGATTTCTTTTGAAGGTCATTTTGATGCTTCTTTAGTATTCAAGGTACAGCAAAGCAATTTTTATATCTAGAGTTCTATTTCCCTACTATATCTGTGAGCAAGGTAAGGGCTATACATATAGCGCATAAAAAAAACTGTAACAAAGAAACTTTGGATATTAATCCAAAATTATTCTTCGTGTTTTGCATTTTATGTTTATAACGGTTCAAGTTAAATTTCAAATCACGATCTGGCCTCATGGCTCTCAGTAGCAGTGGAATGATTAATTGTAACACTATATGAGTGTTCAAGCCCATTAGAGCTTAGAATATGTGAATATAAACCCAGTTTCCTTCTATTTTCTGTAAGCAACATACTATCCTTGCTTTTCCAAATTACTTTGGAACTGGAATTACAGAAACTGTAATTCACGAATTACTGGAACTGGAATTACAGAAAATTACAGAACTGGAAAAAAAGAAACTTCGAAACATTGTCCTGTAATGGTGCAGTGTGATTCTCCGGTAATAGGGAACCCAGAGCTTGAACTCAACTGCAGCAACTCATTGCAGAGCCCGGAATTTGATTCCGGTGATGAGATGGTGCGAAAGTGTCTCCATAACAATCCAAACAAGAAGAAGAAGACTAAATATTTTCAGAACCGAATATTATAGTATCATATCAAAGACAAACAGCAGCTGTATAATATTAAAGACAGCAGCAACATTTTAAGAAATTAAAATAAATCTCTCGTGAATTTTTATTTCGATTTATCATTAATTGTACCAAACCAATCGTTCTCAAAATCCTCCTAAAAGCCACACTGTGGTGTTTATTTTCCGGATGGTGAAGTTTTCGCCACAGCCTAGTGCAGATGGTACGTTGTCATAGTAAAATACTGTCTTGTTTTTGTTTAAAGCTTATTTCAATAAGTACTGCATAGAACTCCTCCAAAAAAAAAGTCTCCCCAGATCCCACCCCAAATACCAGTGAAGTTGATACCCATATTGGCTGGTCAAGCTCACTATCATAAAAGTTCACATGATAGCTCCAATTCTGAGAATAGGACAATGATCAGTGTAGGGGCAAATGTCACTATAAATGATGATAATAGGTTTCAAGAGGTCCTTTCTACAAACTCTAAAAAAAGGGAAAAAGTCTTCCAAATCAGAAGTGTTTCCCCCCTCTCCTCCAAAGATCATCCCTACCAAAACATAGGAATTTACCTTAAAATTTCTCCTATTAACCCCTTTAAAATAAAAAATATTCCTGCAATAAGAGTTGCAATTTTCAAATTGCTAAAATAAATGTTCTCTCTTAATATTCACCTTGATTGATCTCTGCTAATATCTGTCAAAGATAAGAAATCAGCAGACGCAATAATAAATCTAAAAATCCCTCCTCAGCACCCCAATTAACGCATGGTAATAGAACCCAAAATAATCTCCAACAAAAATAGCAGTTTATAATGTTCCCCCAGAAATATCCATTCAGGAGTTAAAAGAAGGGCTCTCAGATAGGGCTGGCAACACAATCCCAGTTGAAGATGTTACCCAACTTGGTAAACCTAACTCCAATGGCCTAAAAACAAGTAGATCCTTCTTATTTACACTGAAGGAAAAAATTAGTATCCCAGAAAAGTTATTCCTATTTGAGCAAATCAAACCGCACAAGGAATACAAACCAAAGCCTATCCAGTGTCAGAAGTGTCTCAAACTGGGACACACAACAAACAAATGCAATGAAATTCTCCTAGCGTGTAGTAATTGTAAAGCATTCCATCCTAAAGAGTTGACAACTTGCAACAACACTCAGCCTACATGTATCAATTGCAAAGGCCCACATGAATCTACCAATAAATCACTATGCCCTGCATATAAGAAAAGAGCACTAACACTCCAAATAGCAACAAAGAAGGCCATTCCATACCCCTTTGCAGCAATGGAAGCAAATGCTGCCCAACAATACCAAATAAAGCCCATAATGAAACCAACCAAAACCCCAGAGTCAAACGCCCCCAATGCATCAAGTACCCCTTATAAAACACCATCCTCTAAGCCCCCTAGCTCACATCCCCATCAGCAAGAATCAACAAGTCCACAAGCCTCCTTGTCCAGTGAGATGAGGTCAGCCTGCCCCCCCCCCTCCCAAGGAGAAACAAACCAGAAACACTACCAGGAATTAATCCCTTAACTGACAAACAGGATGCACTACTAAACATGCAATCCCCAAATATATGCTTATTCATTTTAAACTGTAATGCAGTCGAGGCCATGAATATACATCAACTACAGAAAACAAAAATCATTGCAGAATCGGCAGAAATCTACATCCCTGAAGACATACTCATTCAAGCAAAAAACGATTTTTCTTTACTATTAACAAAACTGAACACTGATACACAGTTATGTGAAAAATAAGTTAACAACCTAACACATATCAATACTCCAGTGGAACTTAAGATCACTCACATAAAATAATCTGAATGAACTGATATCTTTTTTGAATAATAAATCCATCAATATTGCTTGCCTCCAGGAAACTCATTTAACCCAAAATCAACAAATTAAGTCTCTCGGATATACTATCCTGAAAAAGGATAGATCATCAGAGAGAAAAGGAGGTGGAGTAGCTTTAATAGTTAATAATAATATAAAATTCTGTGGCATCGACTTTCCAGATTTTGTAAATGATGTTGATGCAATTGGTATCAGTGTTTGGCTGAATAATACAAAATCTTACATAATAAGCTTTTATAACCCTAATGGCCAAACAACAGATGCCATGGATTTCTTCAACTATATAAATAATTCTAATATGTTAAAAAATATCATTATTTGTGGAGACTTCAATGCCCACAGCCTCTTGTGGGGGAATAAACCAGCAAATAAAGCTGGTAAGTTCATTGAGCGTATTTACTTCAAATAACATTGAATTAGCTGTTGCTACCCCTCCAAACCTGTACAAATTGTGTCATTAAATATTTTGAATAAAATTTATATAAATGAAATTGATAGTCTATGTACTGACCACTTTGCTATCGTTTGCTCCCTAAATGAACGTGCTGAAACCTTATCACATACCTCTAGATATGTCAACACTAAAGCAAATTGGCCTATGTTCCAAAATAAGCTAAATGGTGAAGACAAGTTTCACCCAAAATTCATGCATTTCAAACACAACAGTTGACACACATGCCGAAGTTCTGGCATCTTTACTAATAAATACTGCTAATCATGCTATCCCAAGGACAACACCCAAGAAAACCTTCCCTAAACACATTCCCAAAGCATAGTGGACAAATCAGTGTCAAAATAAATGGAGAACAAGTAGCTCTGTAGCCCACAGAGTGAAGCAAAAGGAAAAGGGCTAAATATTATTACTGAAAAGCCCGCCTGCTGTTAAATAGAAGAAGAAGAATTATAGGAGGAAACAGATTGGGCTGATTGCCAGAGCTTACTTAGTTTGAAAGGGTGCTATGTTAATGTAAACTTTGCAAAGATGTCACGTAATGCCCTTTTATTCAGCTTCAAATGAGCAGTACAAACAATCACAAGTGCCATTTTTCAAGGAATGTACCCAATTAAGTAATGTATCTGTTTTTGTGTGGCAACTATTTGACTGGTATTGTCTTACCGGTGGTTTTATTGTCAGTTATTTTTTGGGGGGAGGGGGCGGGGTGGAGATAGTGGTAGCCTGTAGCTGGCAGTTCTACGAAAACACCTGTATTGGTATAGAAAACTTATTGCAATATTATTTGCTTAGAAAGGGCAAATTTTTTTTTATTTCTAGTACTTGTTACTCACAATAGAACAGTAGCGAATTTTTAGTAGACCGCAATTCAAACTGTGTTTAAAGCCAGAACTATTTTTTTTTACTGGTATATTAACTTATAAGTTTCGTGGCACCGACGGGGGGGGGGGGTTCTTCGTTATATCTTCATTATAAAACATCCTTGCCCCTCAATTCCAAGCTCTATTCTCCCTGCATCTCCCTACCAGTAATTGAGCGAAACGTTAGCCAGGTAATACCTTGTTTAAGCTGGTGACCTGCAGTGACTTTCAATGTATGCTATTGGAGGCGCCAAGTCCGGCTGCGACCCCTACAACATCCTTCCTCTCTTTTACCACCAGCTTTCTTGGAGAAACATAGCATGTTGCACTTTGTTTGAACCAAGATCATTAAATATTTCAATTTGTATGATTTCATGCGTAAAACGGACCCATGGCTACTCCTGTATCACCCATAACCAAAATTTAAGCAGAGCAGTGAATAGGTTTCTTTTTCACACATCAGCTTGAAACTTATAGGGAAAATACCTTAAGCTGAAGGGAAGTGAGAATGATGACTTTCAAAGGTTGACTATATGTCTCTTCTCAGACTCCTGCAAGAAAGAGCTCAGATCTGTTTGAGACTTGCTGTACGAATTCTTTTGGTTGTGAGAAATGACGGGGCATATTTTCAAAGGCGTGCATACATTTTCAGTCCAACCTGTCTTAAGCAGAAAAGTGTCCGGATTCCCTTGGAATTTTGTAAGCAAGTACTCTCATTCAAAAATACTTTCCCCAAGTATTTTTAGATCGCTGGCTCTAACGATAAAGGCACTAGCAAGTCTCATGGTTTCTAAAGTCGGGGACTCCCTGAACTATGAGATTTTGAGCCTGCATTAGTACAGCGGATTGATATCTGCTAGGTAATATGGGCCCAAAATTCAATCCCAGTTGCCTCTTGGTCGATGGAGAGGTCTTTGTAGTCAAGAAACGTCGTTAATCCATAGACTAGGACTAGCCTATGAAATTTTGAAGGCTACTAGCAACTAGATCGTAAAGGTCAGCGCGGTCTAATATTTGTTGGGCAAAGTTTATTTGACTGTAAGCACTTGCTTACCATGTTTCAAGCGTATATCATTCCTTTTGAATTTTGGCCGTTCCTCAGCTAGCTCCCACAGAAGTAACTAATCTCACGTGATCGATCTCCGGGAAATCAAGTCCTATTTTTTGTGTACCACGGTATAGTCTACCACCTGTTGGATTTGAAGCTTTTCTGTCTCGCAGCTTCGCCTGTCTGTCCCTTGGTTGCATGTGTACGCCCTGATGATTGAAGCATAGTACGGTTGGAGCGTAAAGGGCCCACTGACTCTCAAAATTCCCCAAGCAGTGTTGTACTTTATACTGTGTGATTGGAGGCATAAAATTGGCCCAAAGTTCTTCTAAACTACCCTCCTCCCAACATCAATTTATTTTTCCCAAAAGACACTCCCCATCCAGACACCGCCTGCCACGTACTGTTTCTGAACCCATCCCTATCTTGTCCCCCATCCGTTGTTTAACCTCCAGATATGAAAAAACCCTTTGTCTCCTTCATTACTGATCAAATAAACCACTAACTTTTTTTTTTTTTTTTTTTTTTTTTTTTTTTTTTTTTTTTTTGTACTGGTGATACCCATGCTGGTGTCCGTTTGGCTCTTCCGTTCCCTCCCCTTTTTATATACTCTCTTTTGAACCTTTTTAACACTATTTTTATCTCATTTTTTTTTTGGTTTTGTTTTAATTTGTGCCTTTTTAACTTTCTTACATTTGACACTTTTTGTTTTTTAGACTAATGAATGGCTTTGCCTTTCTGATATTGTTGTTTTTGGCATTGTTTAGCCAGTTTTTTAGTTGTTGTGCTATTTCTATGTCTTTCTTTTATTATATGACCCCGAAATGCGAATTCGGCCCTTCGGGGCTTGTGATAGTCATTTTTTGAAATAAATATCTTATCTTATCAACTTTTAAGCAGAGATATAGCATCCTGTACTTTGTTCTAAGGCAAATTATGTAGGGATTCTCAGTTTGCATGAATGGAGGCCAACGTTGTCCCTTTGTCCCTCTTTTAAGTCAGGAAATGGATAATAAGTTTGAGGTTAAGCGGAAAAGCGTATTTTAGAACGTCTCTAGTGAACGTGTCATCATTTTTCCGGAAGAAAAATTCTTCTTCACATATCATTTTAAAAGTTTTGATTAAAGCTGTTAGTCTGGATTCTTCAATCCCGCTTAAGGTCCCCACTTCCTGTAAAAAAAAACTCTCAGTAAATCAAAATCAGAAGCATAGGAAATAAAAAGACTAAACCAAAGTGCTGCTCCAGCAACACAATAACTTGTTTCTTATTTGTACTTACTTCTAATTAATATAATCAAATAACGTTTATTTTCAACTTTTTTTTAACTATTACTATGTAATCCTTTCCGTTAAGTGTGGATCGAGGATTTTGGAATACACCCCTCTTTTCTCTTTTCTGTCTAATAGAATCAGAAATAAAGTAAAAAATTGGCGTAATAAAACTGCACAAACTTAAATTGTAAACCAAGTCAAGCGTGACAATTTTCTTTTTGGCGTAATTCCGAGTTGAATTTTATATGATTTTTTTTCCAATGCCTTTTTCTTAATTTTGTCGCATGCAATAATGCCTAAGGCTCCAAAATTGAAAAAAAATCTAAGGTTTTTAGCAGAATATCTCGTATGCTTTTATTTTAAGATTATAAATCTTAAGCCGAAGTGACAACAATAAAGAGGTTTTTGAATTTGGCCGTTTATTGGTGGTACCAACTTCATGATACATAAAATCAGCAACTTTTTTTTTTATAAATGCTCAGGAGTTTTCGTTTAAAATTAATCAATATTTCTAAATCGGTAAATTGTGTAATTTTAGATGTTCTCTACTATATTGTATGGACCTGGAACTTATTTGTGCGCTCTAATTTGCGAATGATAACTTGTATAACGTATTCAAACGAATGTAACAAATTTGGCCTTTTTTACAAAGTTTCTCTCACGCCATCTATCAGAGATCACTGTAATACGACTATCCTTCCTCTTATTCTTTACGCAGGATAGCGCCATCTCTGGTGAGAACGGACTACAGGTTATGAACATCATTCAAAGTGTCAATGATTGTCAGGTTCAGAATAAAGAGAAATGGCGTGCATGTCTGTTAGAAGCTGTCCAAACACCGGCTCCTGGATTTTGTATAAGTGAAGCTGCCGACTTCTTAAACAAGGACAATAATACAGGTAAATTTATAAGGAAGGCTGATCTTGAGTAAAAACTTTTTAACAAAAAAGCAAAAGCTAAACTTGCCTCTAGTATGGCAAGGAAATAGATGTGCGATGACAACTTTAGAAATTATTTCTTATAAAGTGTCTCCGGGAAAAATCGCAACATAAAGACTACCTAAATAACACTTTTATTTGTTGCAATAAGAAATTATTTTTAGGAATCTAAGCTCAGAATCAAAACTATCCCATGATTCAAAGCGGTTAATAAAGTAGCTTATGTATGCTACATCAAATACGGATTGAATTTAAATTTGCAAGACTGTGGCACAAAGGTTTTGGAAGTATCAAAAAGAAGTTGCAGCGACAATTTTAAAAGGACTGATGGAAACAAAAATTTTCATAGGGAAATTTGGTATCTTTTGAAGCGTTACATGGATTGATTGAAATACCTAGATACACTACAAACACACATCGATAACTTTCAGTATGCAATTCAAGTTCTTTAAATAGATCAAGGCGGAAAACTCGGAAAATATTGAAACAGTATAGATCTAAATCGAAACACACTATGCCCACATAGGTTGTTAAGAGGACGTATCAAAAATGCTTCAGGAACGGTTGATGGTTTAAACTTTCAGCGTGTGTTGAAGGGATGTTGAAGAAACCAGAGGTGCTATGCGCATACTGCTACTAATGCCAATACAACTATTGTTACTACACAAGCTAAAAGTATTAAGGTGAAGCTTTCAAGGAATATTTAAGTGCATGTTGAACTAAGTCAAAAAGTTCTTGTGCCATTTTAAGAGTCAGAAGAGATTGGAGGGTTAGTAGAATTCACCCATATTTTATATAATCAGTATAGGTTATACCTGAAGTTCTGCGGTAGATTCCCCTAGTGACATTCAAGAAACTTCCTGAATTCTGTCCTGTCTTTTCTTAAAAACTAATTTCAAAAAATTTCCGAAAAGCAAGTTTTTCACAGAAAAGTAAATAGCTCCATTAAACCAAAAATGAGCAGAAATAAAGCCAAATAATCTTCCAATTGTAAAACTACCACAAATCACCAATCAAATCAATAAATTAATGAAACCCAAAACGAATAGAAGTTATAATAAATAAACGAGTCAACCTCAAAACGAGCAAAAATTAACATAAGTAGGGCTGACAATCCCCATGCCTTCTCAAGACTAGAACATAATTTGCACTTTACTGAAAACAGAATACATTTGAAATGTTTTCACTTTTTTTATTTAAAAAAATTATTAACATTTTAAGGAATAAATGTCAGTATATGTATAATAAACTAATATTTTATGGATTTTTTTTCAGTAAAGTGCAAATTATGTTCTGGTCTGGAGAAGGCATGGGGGTTGCCAGTCCTGCTCATGTTAATTTTTGCTCATTTGATCGTCTTTGGTTTCATTTATTTATTGATGGTGATTTGTGATAGTTTTACGCTTGGAAAATTATTTGTCAGTATTTCTATTCGTTTTTGGTTGAATGACGCTCTTTACTTTTCTTTGAAAAACTTGTGTCGCGGAAAAAGTTTTTTAAATTAATTTTGAAGAAAAGACCGGACAGGATTCAGGAAGTTTCTTGAATGTCACGGGGAATCTACCGTAGAATTTCAAGTGTAACCTAGACTGATTGTATAAAATATGGGTGAACTCTAAGGTTATCCCCTACCCTCTTCCTTATTGCACGGGTGCCTGGACGCCCCTGTTCGTGAGAATCATCGAATATGAATTTTCTAAAACCTTTCTGTCAGGATACTGTATTCGATAGCTTTGTCGATTAAATGAAATCGTTCGAAGTCAGCATCACAGCATCCTTAACTATACGAACGTGCATTTTATCGTTGACGTTTCCCCATTAGCAATAACGGCCTAATAGACAAGGTCAGCGTCTTTCTATCTGTTTTCACATTTTGTGTACCTAAACGCTGTAACGAAACATTAAGCCTAGGAATACCCGTGAAAAGTTATTAGCAAAAGAAGATTTGCACATATTAGGAAAATAACCCCAAAGGATATAGGATGATAGAAAAAGATTCATGAGATTCAGCATACCTTCTTAGTAAGTTTCCTTGAGATAATTTGTGTAAACTTCAGCAACAATCGATGCTTTATATTAAATTCATGAATAGAACCACAATGTATTAATAATTCAATGCAAGCTACATAAAAAAATGGATTAACCCAAATATTTATTCCTTCCTGTGTAGTCTTGGAGCAAAGGGAGACTCGAAACCTAAAAATAAGGAATGGTGCTTTTGATTCCCTGGGGTGCTACATGGCCGACAGAGGATATATAAGATTGTGTAATTAAATTGTTTTTGGTTCCATATAAAAGTTAACAAGAACGCGAAACTATCGAAAACGAATTAACACAAAATTCAATGTTGGGTATTACCTCCATTTTAGAAACAACGTCAATAAATAGAACTAGATATGGACCCTAAAGAATCACTTGGAGAACCAAAATTACCTTGATTCGGTGATAAATCACCGGAGGTAGCTTGAACTGAACTTACTTTTAATTGTGTCTGAAAATGAAATCATTACAGAAGCTGCTGTGTTGTCCTAAATTTGGTGATAAATCTATGATGGAGCGTATTTAGAGCTTCTAAAGAAAGATAAAACCGTTTCAGAAGCAATCGGTTCCGTTACAACAGTGTTGTTGTATATTTGGTGGAATATTTGCCTTCTAGTTTACTTTGAACTGCTAAACGATAATGAAGCCATTTTAGCCTCAATATGTGCTGCTGTGGACTTGAAGGATAATTATGATGCAGTCTACTTTTAAAGCAGAAGTGAAATCATTAAGGAAGCAATCGGTTCCGCTGCTATGGTGCTGCTGTGGATTTGGTGGGATACTTGTAGTGTAGTCTAGTCTACTTTGAACTGCTAAACGAAAACGAAGACATTGTAGCATCTATCTGTGCTGCTGTGGATTTTGAGGGAGGAAGGAGAGGGATAATTATGATGCAGTCAACATTGAACTACTGAACTACTTGAACTACTAAACAAAAAAATGAAATCATTACGGAAGCGACCTGTTCCGCTGCTATGGTGCTGCTGGGGATTTGATGGGATACTTAAAGTGTAGACTGTGTAGTCTACTTTGAACTGCTAAACCAGCTGAGTTATTTTGGTAATTTTTATTTATATTAATTTTATTTAGTTTCAATTTTAAATTGTCTCTGATTTTAGGACTGTGTAATTTTAGTCCAATAATTCTGGAAAAAATATAAAAAAAAAAAAAAAATTCATGAAAATTTGCCTGTAATGGTTACGATTTCATACTGAAAAAAACCGAAATAAAAGAATTACTTGTTGAAAAAAATGCTTCTCTCATGAGAAACATATGCACATTTTCGGAGATTACGCTTTTGCAGTGGAATGTGGCATATTCGGAACTAAAACAAAAATGTCACCTGGTGGGTGGTGTGGCACTTTGGGTATCACCAGATTTGGATATTCTTCAAAATTCGCTCAAGGATTTAGGAGAGCGCAAAAACAGGACAAAAAAGCCGAAACCATTTTGCATTCGCAATTACAATAAAAATTTCACTCGGTGATGGGCTTAACACTTTTGGATATCACTAAGTTTGAATATATTTTAGCATTTGGTTATCGTAAGACGCCAAAATAGGGCAAAATAAAATCTCTTGAGCCAAAAACAGAGCCTTCTTTTGGTTTATGAAATACAAATAATATTTTTTCTTCAACCAATTTTTTTGAATTTTTGGCAAGATATTCAGGTTCAATAATCCTTTGCGAGATGATATTTCCCAGAATACTTAAGTTTACTAGTAATCATTTAAAATTTCAGGTATTGCTACCAAAGAAGAATGTTGCAAAAATAATAACGACTCAACTCTCTGCTTCAAAAGCGCATCCTTCACTACCTGTCAGCCAGCAAGATCAGTGATTGAGAACGCTCACTTTTGTGCCAGCAACACATGCGCTTTAGGCTATGTGTGTCTAACACCTTTTACAGAGGACGTAAATTCAACTTTTCCCAAAATAACAGTACTAAAAACAGAGCACGCCAAAAAAGTACTATTTTTGGGACATCCTGGAGAGATTTATAGCTCAGTTGAAGTCAGTTCATATGTTACTAATTATAGGTTTGTTATATTATTGCCGGGTATTTTACAGAGTTTATTAATCTATTTAAGTTCAATTTCAGCAGGACAAGCGTGTGTCAATTTAGTACCTTGTATTGAGTTTGATGGGTGTCATCTTAGTAAGTTAGTTGTATTTAGTTTATTTTTTCATAAGTACAATATTAACACAGTGAAACGAATACACAATTTTGTTATATTTATTGGTACGATTTTAATTGCTTTTACAGTTGTCTTGAGTTTTATAAATTTTTTTAATTGATCTCTATTTGTAGACTCAAATTTCGTCGAAAGAACGCATCAAATTAGGAGTGCCTCAACAATTAAAGAATTATATCTCATCACTAAAACCCTCAGCTTTTATTCAGGGGTTAGGGGCTAATAATTTTGATATTAACCACATCTCAGTAAACTAAAGTATATACTTATCGATTTTGTACAGCCGTTGTTGAATCATTTTTCTATTTAAAAAAAAATAAAGTTTATTTGTAGACAAGAAATTGAATTCACCTTAAAATCCATTAAAGCAGTGACAGAATTTCAAAATCAAAGCAGAAAATCTTGGAAAACTACAGGTCTATGTCCAGTAGGAACAAATAATCAAACAAATACTTCGCCTGTATACAAAAAGGCGGCCTCAATGTTGAGAAAAAAGAATTTCAACCATGGCAACTTAAAAAAGGAAGGGAACTAAAATAAAAAAAGAGAGAATCAAACATTTATATACAATAGCTAATCCACAAAAAAAACAGGGAAGTGAAATATATGTTCCAATACATTCGAGATACTTCTATGACAACATAAAACTTTTACAGAAGTGAAATATTCGTTTTATTATTCAACTATTTGTTCCAACTCGCCATATACCCGTTGTTTCTCAATATTTTCTTCTTTGTTTTTTCATGGTAGGCCACTTTGGCTTCAGATCTTTTAACTAAAAGTAAAAAGATCTAAAAGTAAACAACTAACGGATTCTGCACAGCCTGTCCAATTTTAACATAATTTGCAAATATAAAATTTACTGTTTGGTACAAAAGAAGCATGAAGTCAGGAATACCTTAAGAAGTTAAACAATTATATTCCCGCCAACTTTAATTCTATGCAGGGGGTAAGGTTTAATTATTTTGATATGACCACCCATTTTTTTTTCAAAAAATAGGTCCAAATTTTTAAGCTAAATTTTCATAAATGATGAATCTGTTGAATTTGTTTTTAAAAACAAATTATTTTCTTCTCGTCTTTCTATAAATTTCCATAGAATTTGGTTTTATATTGATTTTTCAATGGTACGGGAACCTGAAACGAGCATCACACAGATCTGCGCAAACCCCTGCTACAATCTAATAGGCTCTTATCTCTTTTATATTTTCTTTCGAGCCTATTTGTTATCTTTCTTTCGAGTCTGATTTTATTTAAATAGTAATGAAAGGTAAAACCTTAAATTTCCATGTATTTTTTAAAGAATGAGTGAGATTAAGAATACCTCAAAAATTTAGGAATTATATTTCCCACAATGAGGTTTATTAGGTGTTGTTAGGTGAGGTTTACGTCGGAAGTTTATTAGGTGGCAAGGGCTCATCATTATGTTTTTAATGAGATTCTACTTAGCCGACTTTTTTAGTTTCTTTTTGAGATTGTGCATACTGTTACATTTTTTGTTTACTGACAAACGAAAAAAATTTGGCATTATTTACTTGTGATAGTTGCTTAAATTAAAACAAAACTGCAATAAGCCAAAGACTTTTTAAAGTAAAATATATTTTAATAATAATAATAATTTATTTATAACCCACTTTTATACAAAACAAGCGGAGTAAAGCACACTAAAAAGGAAAAAAATAATCAAATACACAGAAGCAAAGATAACTTAAACCTTAATCACTGACAAAAACACAAGGATAATATTATGGTTTGAGCCTACGGACATAAAGGCATTTCTTGTCAAATTATTAGTAAGCAATTCAAACAATTGGGCATTGTCAATAGCACGATGCTTCTCAACAATATGTGTATTACGATATGAAGTGGAAAGGTACAATAAAAATTTGCAATATCTAAAATAACCGATATGGAGCTTGCGCAAATCATTCTTGTTCAATAACAAATACATTCCAGTTAAAAACAAGACAGAATGGTCACAATATGTGGAATACATTTTAGCTAAAGCTCGGCGTAAATATTTTCCTCGGTTAGGTATAATTTTTGCATATCCGATCTTCAACTTTTCTTTAACATCTCTCAAAACTTGAAGTCGCAATAAATTCAGTGTAGAAAAAATACTAATTCCTAACCACCGTAAACTCGTAACATTGCGAATTACTGAGGATCCACAGGACAAATTATGAACTGATGATTTGGGATTGAAAACTAATTATTCGCATTTATAAAAATTCAAAAACAGACCAACATCCCGAAATATCATAGGAATACGTTGCACCGATAATGCCAAAATAGAATTGGTTCGGCTTAAAACTAGCAGGTCGTCCGCATACGCAATATAAGACACATTAGATAAATTATAAAAATACGAAGGCTTGATTCCTAATAACAATTTTTGAATGCACGCATTAAATAGATAAGGTGATAGCACCCCACCCTGTCGTACTCCAGATTGAACTGGTATACTACCGCAGTACCCTCTACCAGATTTTAAACGAAGAAACGAATTACTATACTAAAATTTAAGTACATGTATGACAGAAGGGTTCACTCCAAACTCTGACAAAGAGTGCCACATTTGTGCATGGCAAATACCATCGAAGGCTTTAGATAAATCCAAAGCGCAAATATGTAATTCATAACCTTTAGATTGGGCATCATAAAGAGTTGAAGCTAAAACCTTATGCGCATGTTGACACCCAATACGAGGTTGAAATCCAAATTGGTTCGAATCTTTCGCAGTTTGTTCAATGGTATATGGGAGCAGAAAATAATCAAAAACCTTACTAATATTGCAAGCAACAGTGATGGGCCTATATGAACTGCAATCAAAAGGGTCTCTTCCGCGTTTAAGAATCGAAGTTACCATTCTGCAAAGGAAGGAATCAGGAACCGTTGACAAAGATAGAACTGAAAAAGTAACGAGCTGAGCGACTAGTGCCGGACAATCACAACGTAAATTGTGCGTGCTAATCCCATCAAGATCACTTGATTTAGACATAAGTTTCAGCATACAATTAACAATGATTACTTTTAGTTGAGACGGGAATAACATGACGTTGCAAAACTTTAGGTGGCAAAAATTTAGAAATTAAGCACTGAAAATGATAATGAATACTATACTCAATCTTACAAAAATACTTTTATAATGCCCAAGCCAAGACGAATCTGGGATAACATCACTAGTCTCTAATGAATCAAATTTAGACGTATTAATGACTTATTTCCAGTGTACTGCAATTTTAGGGAACTCCACCATTATATCGAACCAAACGAAGATACCATTAAAACTCCACTTCTGATCTCCGCTTTATATCACACACTTAGCCTTGTGAGGACTACTCACGCGCATTCCAGTTGCAAATGCAGAGTTTAGCACGATTTTTGATGGCTTGACGACGCGGGTCTTCTTTCCATATCCGACTTCGAGTTTGGAGTTCAACCCAGACAAGGGGAACAGCCACATTCTCAGCTTGTTTCATGCACTTAGCTAAGTGAAGATAATAAACATTCAGTTGCACTCTGACTTGTGGCAAAAAACACTCATGCATAGTAGATTAAACGGGATCTTGACGTAAGACAACAGAGCTGTTTGGGCAGAAATATAGAAAGGCCAATTGGCTTTACTCCACTCTCGTTTCATACACCATTTTTTATTAGCAGCACAACGATGATTAGATGGATCAGCGGTTAATGTCACAGTAAGGGAAAGGGGAAGGTGGTCAAAATTACATTCGTCTTCGTCAACATTACCGACAGAACAGGGAACATCGGCAGAGCAAATACAATGATTATTATTGGTCACAGTACCACTATTATGAATTTAACTGTAATTAAGAGCTTTGTGTACTATTCGGTAACCAATAGGCAACGAATCTAAAACTAAGTTGATACGAGTAGAGGAGATATGAACATCACAATTGAAGTCACCTATCAATAGACAACGATACCCATGCCTTTCAGTATTGCATAATAGAGTTTTAAGGGATGAGCAGGCATTAGAAAACTTAGTAAGTGAAGCTAGTCGTTTCTAATCGCAGGGAAGATATACATTTATAAATACAAGGTGACCAAGTCGTATTGCCATAATGTTATCAGAGGAATGAAATAAGATAGGTGACAAAGGAGTAGCTAATCGTTTGATAACACATGCAAGGCCCTCGGAAGATCGGCCTTTTGTTTTTCAGGCATTGATGGTAAAGATAGTATGGTGTCTTCTTCTTTTTCAGAGAGTTAAAGAATATGGTGGGAAGTAAATTTTCTTGCAAGAACAAAATGTCAAAATCATTCATTTTTTTTATTTAACGAGCCATCTTTATCTTTCGTGTCATTGATATTAAAAGAGCATATTGAGACGGACAATTCCACAGTCATTTCCGAGTCACACGTTTGCTCAGGACATCACGCAGAATACGACATTTTAGGCTATACGGTGCATGATTACCCCCACAATTAGCGCATTTTGGATCAAAAACACAGGGGAATCACGGGATGATACATGAGAGCCGGCACAGCGACTGCATTTTGTTGGCTTATCACATTTGGTTTTCATGTGGTTGGGAGATTGACAATTATGACAGCAACGGGGCGGCCGCATGAATTAAAAACCCCGGAATGATTCATAACCCACCTTAAGCATGAGTCACAGGCTACTACTCTGGGCTACGGCATCAGCAAAGGTAATTTTCACAGCCAGAGATTTTCCCAGACGTTCAGCGTCGATGACACCTTCACATTCCTTAAAATTTATCACCTCATAATTAGCGGGCACTCCCTTAACAATGCCATGAAATTCCTTTTCGTGAATCATGACGTCACAGCTATTCAATACGGTTGGAACCGCATCGCTGGAAATCTTTGCTGCAGATTGACTAATCTGAACAAGCAGCTTATCGCCAGGAGGCCTTGTACTGTGAATAGCTTCATGGCCAGGGATTTTATTAATAGCATGAGCCCGTTTTGAAGGGTCGTCAAGTTTAGTAGGCACTTTTGAAATGATAAGGGTAGCAGTGCTTTCAATATGAGGACTAGCATAAGAAATGGGAAGTGACGGAAAATTTAAATCGTAAGCTGTTACCTTTTCTTTGATGAAGTTAAGGGTACTATCCAGAGCAAAAATTTTGGGAGTAATTTTATTATAAGCAACAGCAGGAATTACATGCACTTCAGTGGGTGAAATGATTACGTACGTTGTCACTGTTAGCTCCGCGTTTTCGCACTTCCGAAGCAAATCAGTCATATCTTCCACGTGCCGAGCGGAGGCATTATTACCTTGTCTCCTTGGTGCTGTTTTACTACTGGGGTATATTTCTGCCCATAAATCAACTTTAGCATCTTTGAGAGTATTTTCAGGAAAAAACTCCACTGCATGATTAATAATAACTTCATCATCAATACCCGATCGAATGTTTGATTGGATAAAATTAAGAATAGCTGAATGCGAAAACATTATCACCTTGCTTAGCTCAGCCAAAAACAGTCTTGGTTCAAAACATAGCCGAAATTAATCCATGATCCAGGTAAAAAAAAGTCCATCAAGATTTCATATGCAATCATTAAAAGCAATGAAATCATCAAGATTTCATTTTATCTTACCCATCTTGTCACTAAATTAGAAAGTAAATAAGTGTAGATTTTGTAGACCATTTCGAACTTGTTCTTTGTGGGAATCCTGACTACTCGCGAGCAGTATTTTCAGATGGCTGTATTCTTTAGCACTTCAAAGTTTGTGTGTCTATGCCTCATAGTGTTGCGAGAAGAACAGCTAAACCTAGGATTAACTCTAGGAGTAAAATTATTTCGATTTCTAATATTTCAAAGGGTAAAAATTACTAATTATTATTTGAAGTCATAAAAATTTTAGACAGCCTTGAATGTAAAGGAACAATATATTCATATTTGTATACTGAATATCACTGAACAATTCTTTCCCTTAAAATATGTCAAAAAGAAGCCCCTAAGGAAAATTTTAACCTAATTTCTGACAATCGTTTTACTCTCCAAGGAGTAACAATGTAAAAGTATAATGGTTTGAAAGAAATTTTCTTTTCTTATAGTGAAACCTCAGATTTTTGTTCTAAAATTACAAAATTTTGCAATTTTTGTCAGCATTTGGTCTTTTGGTACTGGTGCAATATGTGGACACTTCTATATAATGTGCAAGGAAACCAGTCACGAAAAATCCGTCAAATAGGCTATTCTCAAGAGGCCGCTATACATAAATGACTGCAAAGCCGTGGTTTCTCAATGAGTTACAATTATTTGAACGATTGTTTTTGGGAAAAAGGTACCTAGGTTAGGTTAGGTATTTAATATATGGTATGCTTTACCCACATCCCTCCCCCTAATGTGGAAATATATAGCTCAAATTTGTTGATAAACTATTATATATTCATCCTATTTTATATTATTTCATTAGCATTACTCAAATTAGATGTCTATAGCGTCCACATACTGCACCAGTACCAGTCTTTTTAGGGTGCTCAGTCTCTTACCAACTGCTGAGTTTACCCTTGGTTAAATCAGTAATGATATGATATTTGAAAGCAGAATGAGACCTAACAGAAAAACAGATGTATATTGTACTGAAAAAATAATTTACAATACCCTATGATGGTTTAACAGCTTTTGTACTTAAAATAGAAAGGGTAAACAAAACAGCTTTCTAGGGTATGCCACCATTTTTGAAGACAGATACCGTTTTTCAAGCGTAGTTGAACGTACCATATGGTAATTGTTACAAAATCATACTGTTATAATGTTAAACAGTGCTTAATACAGCAGTCAGAAAACTTCAGATAATTTTGTAACTTCCATTTTGAGCTAAAGCTGAGTATTTTGAATGTATTTACATGTCAAAATGGTTTAGTAAATGCCGATAAACTGAGGCCCGCTTGAGCTCATTTTTTGTAGAAACTCTTAATAAATCCAATCAGGATTTTGGCCACGCTTGGCGCCCCAGCTCCTCAAAGTTAGTGCCTATGTTCTTGATTAAGGCTTATATTTCTTTAGTTTGTCAAGAAGATAATTGATTCAGCCATAGCGTTAAAAACAAACAAATGGTAAACTATACAAAAAATTAAAATACTCAAAAACCCAACTGGCAAAATATTCTGTCGCGTAAAAATAGGAAAAAAATTGCATTGCTTCTAAATTCAGTAAATTTAATTTTAACAGTGAAATACAAAAAATTGACTCAGCTGTACATAACCCTAGTCGATGCAAAAAGTATGGTTTTTGTATCTGCAAAACACTGATTTTGATAAGACAAGGTATCTATAATATTTCAACAAGTCCGATCATATCGGAGTATACATTTGTTTCGCTTTGTAGTTAATTTACTTAATTTATCATTTACATTCGGAAATGTACATATTTTCTATGACTATTTTCACGGCCGCTAAAAACTTACGGTTTATAGAATAGAATATATTTTATTCACTACAATAGCTAGAGCTAACATGAGCATGTCATGACACAAAAAAGAGACCCAAAACAAGGATAAAAAAAACAAAAAAACAAATAAATAGCAACACAAAAAATTAAGGCAGCAAATCAATAAATTACAGTTTTCAAGGTCAATAAATTAAAATGATTCAATAAAAAAATTAATATAAGTCAAGAATCAATTTTCACAGTTAAAATAGTGAATAATATTCAACCACGTATCTAGTGTTTCTCCCTAGAGTTGTGTCTGTTGATTTCCCTATTAAATGATTCAAAGTATGGGTTTTCAGTAAAATACCATTACAAATGGAGATCCAGCGGCTTGCAAAGCTGTTCTTCAGTACAAAGTGTTGATTGTCTCCTCTTCTAGGCGATATGGCCATTAAGTTTGTTCGGGAGAACAAACTTAAATGACAATGGGACAAGAAGTTATAGAGAATTACCCCTAGTTAGCTGCCTGATTCTCAGAATCAAAAAATTCGTGGTAAAGAACTGTAAGATTTGAACCCGCGCCTCCGAAGAGACTGGTGGCTGACACCAGCACCTTGGACCACTCGGCCACGCTGCCTCTCATAACTATGTGAATATTACGTATAGTGAACAAAAATTATTATCCAGTATCCTATTTATAGCATTAACAAATTAGATTTTCAAAAATCCGTGTTGCAGCAGTAGCTAGCAACCTAGTAAGAGACGATCACGTCCAATGCTAAGAAATATAAGAACCCAGAACTCCTAAAAATTGAGTCAGATCAAAACAAAAGTACATCATTAGAACCACCTTGTCTGAAACCCTACTAGATAATGAATGTCGTCATAGTTTTATTAGAACTATGACGTGAATAGAAAAACACGACATTATGTTATTATTTCTGAAGATGTCATGAAATAATATCATTACGCATGACGTCGTGAAATAATATCATTACGCCATGACGTCATGAATACTATATAAGCTACCATAATAATACAATGGTTAAATATACAATGAATGTAAGCTACCATAGTGTTCTTGATCAAAATCGTCATAGCAAGAGGCTAGTGGTAAGTGATACATCAAACTACAGAACCGTGCGAAAGATGGGGTAGAGAATTCGTGAGAGGGTGATTACGGTACAGCAACCGACATCGACAGCAGTAACAACAACAGGAGTAAAACATCCAAAGAATATGGTGACATTCAGAAGAGACGAACAGCCTAAAGCCAAAAGAAAAGACAACGATTGTAATGGTTCACAGGGGGGATGTGGACCATTTTACAATATCACTTCAATGAAACATTGTAAAATGTATATTGAACAGTTCTTGTTTTTTCACAACATTAAAAAAGTGGCCACATCAAAATCCTCAAGTTCATCGTTCTATATATCAGTGTATTCGCAGCAGCGAATGAAAGAGCCTTACCAAGGAAGAGGGTCATTTCACTCGAATATGGCAACAACGGAGCCAAAAGTGTTATGAAAGAGCCAAATACAGCTAAACCGTCGTCCGATGGTCGGAAAAAATGGAACTAATTTCGACAAAAGATCCAAATGCAGCTGAAGAGTTACGAATCCTAATAGAAAGAAAATAGAGAAGTTTTCTTGCGTATATCTATACAACTGCAATCAGTAGGCTAATTGTTTGTTTTTAAAACGTTATAATTATTAAGAAAAGATTAATATATGTTTGTTTCTCAGTTAAGTCTCGTACAAAGTCTTAAAAGGTTAGGAAGTTTACACAGCTATTTTTTTTATCACAAAACCTAACCCGAATCAAATTCTTGCTCATATTCTAAAAAATTCAGGACTAACTTAATTATTTAAAAAAAAAATAGTGAGAGAATCAGTAGCTGGAAATTTTGCTGTTTCTCTGGAATTTCCTGCCCAAGGTGGGAGGTTAAGAAGGTACTTATAGTAAAAAGAAAAAAAGGCTTTTTTTTATCCCCGATAGAATGGGCTATAAGGGAGATATGACAGAATGTACGGAATAACAAAAACACTATAAGGGAGTGCAAGTGAAAAACGTATCAATAGCAATTTACTGCCAATAAGGAGCCCGTAACTACAATGGACTATATTTTAAAAATGCCGAACAATAACCAAACGACTCGATTGAGATTGGACGCAAACAGACGTTCCAGATAAATGATAGTACTAGAAGTGACAAAAACTTGATAACCAAGTCAAAAATAAGTGGTAAAAGGCTATTTAGAGCATAGGTAAAACACAAGCATTTCAAATTTATTCTGACTAACGAAAGACCAACCTTCAAATACACATTTGGTAGGTGTGAGACATTTTCCTCAACTCGACAAAAGCGATCTACTAGGACTCAGGATATCATCAGTGTAGTTCAGGAGCGTAATATCTTTCCCACGAGACAAACAAATTTGTAGTACAGCCTGCTTTGGCTTGACAACCTCATCATGGTTGCAGCGATAGCTGCAGCCTAGTAAAGAGCGAACCACGGCTCATAGTAACCAAAACTTAAAAACCACGTTTAGAAAAAAGCTACCAAGTGAAAAACATTACCATCTGACACTCATTCAGGAATGGTGACTATTATTTCGGTTTGTCTTAAAACTAAAAGTCTATTGCAAAAAGAAATCTACGCTGATTTCGAAAAAAAGCCTGAAACCACTCGAAAATGGCGTCAGATCAAAATGAAAAGCGCACCATTGGAATTAGCATGGTCGAAAACCTTTCACAGGGAAATTATAGTCCCCCACCTTGAACAACAAAAAAAATCGCTTTTTTTGCATAGGCAACACCGATCTGTCCCCTTTTTTTTATTCTAGCAGGGCTAAGGGGTGGCCAGAGCATCATAGAGATGTGTAATAGCTCATTCGAAAGGGAATTAAATTTGTAAGTGACCAAAAAGACTGGAGGGCAACTAGTCCCTCCTCTCTACAGGCCCCTCCCCCAAAGTTTTCCAATGAACAGCTTAAGATAACTATTTAGTTTATTATAATTTAAAGGTTGAATTTCTGTGGTTTTATTGATGATGCAGCCCTTCGTAGTCCTCTTAAAAAGGGCTGAATGCTGTAATGATATATGGCTCATCGATATCACGCGTATCGGTTCGGATGTATTGTTAATGGGCATTTTGGTATCTCCTGTATCTTAGACAAATTTTTAGTAGCTCATATAAAAGATATTGTTCATATATATGTCCTTCCTTCCTATAAATTCCGCCATCAGCAAGTTCCAGATGGACTTAAAAAACGGCATTTTGGGTGCCTTGTCTCAAGTGGAAAAGCTGGGGCTGCGGGGCTACCAGAACTTTATAGAGTGACGTTAAATGACTCATTTGAAAGCTATTGTTCATATCTATGTGATGTTTTTTTTTTCAATTCTACCATCCGTAAGTGTTATATAGCACTAAAAACAGGGGCTCAATTTCGTCAAAATCCTGGGGGGGGGGGCAAAGGTGGACTAAACTTTCCCAGATCAAGTGAAAATGTCAGTGAGAAATAAAAAAAGCCTTATAGTTACATAAATACAAAATAATTACTAGAGAAAACTGGCCCGTTTCTCTGAATTATGCAGGCTTATCTTAGTTTTTACAAGATTTTAGAAGAAACTAAATTTTAGCTGAGGAGGGGGCAAACTGGGGTCCGGAGGGGGCAGTTTCTTTTTTTTTAGCTTTTTTTGGGGGGGGGGGCAAACTGGGGTTCGTTCTAGTGCCATTTTAAGAGTCAGAGGAGATTGGAGGGTTAGTAGAATTCACCCATATTTTATGTAATCAGTCTAGGTTATACCTGAAGTTCTGCAGTAGATTCCCCAAGTGACATTCAGGAAACTTCCTGAATCCTGTCCTGTCTTCTTAAAAACTAATTTCAAAAAATTTCCAAAAAATAAGTTTTCCACAGAAAAGTAAATAGCTCCATTAAACCAAAAAAGAGCAGAAATAAAGTCAAATAATCTTCCAATTGTAAAACTACCACAAATCACCAATCAAATCAATAAATTAATGAAACCCAAAACGAATAGAAGTTATCCTAGGCAGCGCGCTAGCGCTGCCTAAGTTAAGAACGATGAGGGCACAATTTGTTTTGTTTTTTTTGTTTTTTTTTCTCCATGCCCGGGCACTTCGTATCGAAGGAGTTGTCATAGAAACTTCGAAAAGCGCTGATTCGATTGGAAATTGGAGTGGCTAGTGCCCTTTTAATAGCCGAAAGTGATTGGAGGGCAACTAGCCCCCCACGCCCATCATTCCCGCAAACACATCCGATCAAAATTTTGCGAGAGCCAATTTGTTTAGCGTAGTTGATTTCCAAATAGAAAATATCTTTTTAAGGAGGACACTCCCCCACAACCCTCGGGGCAAGGGTTTTAAGTTATGCCCTGGGGGCATATAAGGTTTTTATATAAGGCGTTGTCGTAAAAACTTCAAAAAAGGCTCATTCGATTGGAAATTAACAGAGCTAGTTCCCTTTTTAATAGTCAAAAGTGATTGGAGGGCAACTAGCCCCCCCCTCCCCGAACGATGTGGGCACAATGTGTTGTTTTTTTTGTTTGTTTTTTTCCATACCCGGGCACTTCGTATCGCAGGAGTTGTCGTAGAAAGTTCGAAAAGGGCTCATTCGATTGAAAATTAGAGTGGCTAGTGCCCTTTTTAATAGTCGAAAGTGATTGGAGAGCAACTAGCCCCCCCCCACGCCCATCATTGTCCCAAACACATTCAATCAAAATTTTGAGATAGCCATTTTGTTCAGCGTAGTTGATTTCCAGGTAGAAAATATCTTTTTTGAGGAGGACACTCCCCCACAACCCTCGAGGCAAGGGTTTTAAGTTATGCCATGGGAGCATATAAGGTTTTTGTAGAAGGCGTTGTCGTAGAAACCTAAAGAAAGGCTCATTCGATTGAAAATTCAAAGGGCTAGTGCCCTTTTTAAAATTTGAAATTTATTGGAGGGCAACTACCCCCCACGCCCATCATTTCCACAAACACATACAATAAAAATTTTGAGATAGCTATTGTGTTCAGCGTAGTTGATTTCCAGAGAGAAAATATCTTTTCGAGGAGGACAATCCCCCACAACCCTCAGGGCAAGGTTTGTAAGTTATGCCCTGGGGGCATATAAGGTTTTTATAGAAGGCGTACTCGTAGAAACTTCAAAAAAGGCTCATTCGATTGGAAATTCAAACGGCTAGTGCCCGTTTTAATAGTCGAAAATCATTGGAAGGCAACTAGCGCCCCCCCCCCTCACGCCCATCATTTCCCCAAAAATAGCCATTCAAAATTTTGAGATAGCGATTTTGTTCTGCGTAGTTGATTTCCACATATAAAATGTGTTTTTGAGGAGGACACTCCACCACAACTCTCGGGGCTAAGGGTTTAGACTATGCCCTGGGGGCATACAAGGTTTTTTACAGAAAGCGTTGTCGTAAAAACTTCAAAAAAGGCTCATTCGATTAGAAATTCAAAGGGCTAGTGCCCTTTTTAAGAGTCGAAAATGATTGGAAGGCAACTAACCCCTCCCCCATTCCCCCAAACACATCCAATCAAAATTTTGAGATAGCCATTTTGTTCAGCGTAGTTGTTTTCCAGATAGAAAATATGTTTTTGAGGAGAAAACTCCCCCACAACCCTCGGGGCAAGGGTTGTAAGCTATGCCCTCGGGGCATATAAGGTTTTATAGAAGGCGTTGTCACAGAAACTTCAAAAAAGGCTCATTTGATTGGATATTCAATGGGATGCTGTCCTTTTTAATAGTTGGAAGGGATTTGACTGTATCTAACCCTCCTTTCACGCTCGCATCTTCATAAGCAGCGCGCTAGTGCTGCCTAAATAAAGAACGATGTGGGCACAATATGGTGTTTTTTGGGGTTTTTTTCTGCATACCTGGGCACTTCGTATCAAAGTAGTCTTCGTAGAAACTTCAAAAAGGGCTCATTCGATTGGAAATTGGAGTGGCTAGTGCCCTTTTTAATAGTCGAAAGTGATTTGAGGGCTACTAGGCCCCTCCCAAACGCCCATCATTCCCCCAAACACATCCAATTAAAATTTTGAGATAGCCATTTTGTTCAGCGTAGTTGATTTCCAGATAGAAATGTTCTTGAGGAGGACACTCCCCAACAACCGTCAGGGCAAGGGTTTTCAGTTATGACCTGGGGGCATATAAGGTTCTTAATGAAAGCATTTTGTAGAACTTTAAAAAAGGCTCATTTGATTGGTTATTCACCGAGATTCTGCTCATTTCATCACTTGAAAGGTGCGGGATAGAAACTATTCCCCCCTCCTACGCCTATCATCTTCTCCCACCTATACAATAAAAATGGTTCTAAAGTCTTTGGGCCAAGAGGTGTTTTTTTCTAGACGGAAAATATATTTTCGAGGAGGACACTCCCCCAAAAACCTCGGGACAAGGGTTTTAAGTTATGCCCAGGGGGTATATAATGTTTTTATAGGAGGCGTTGTCGTA
The DNA here is from genome assembly GCF_049724085.1 of Artemia sp. Qi Xiang Cuo. NCBI lineage: Eukaryota > Metazoa > Arthropoda > Branchiopoda > Anostraca > Artemiidae > Artemia > Artemia sp. Qi Xiang Cuo. Next base: position 40,731,235 of record NC_142813.1, on the reverse strand, counting down.
GAAACTTCAAAAGAGCTCATTCGATTAGAAATTCAAAGGGCTAGTACCCTTTTTAATATTCGAAAGTTATTGGAGGGCATCTAGCCCCCCCACGCCCCTCATTTCCCCCGACAACTCCGCGAACACTTTTGTGATAGCACATTTGTTGAGCGGAGTTGATTTCCAGATAGAAAATATGTTTTTGAGGACGAAACTTCCCCACAACCCTCGGGGCAAGGGTTTTAAGTAATGCCCTGGGGGCATATAAGGTTTTTATAGAAGGCGTTGTCATAGAAACTTCGAAAAAGACTCATTTGATTGGAAATTCAAAGTGAGTGTCTCCTTTTTAATAGTTGAAAGTGATTGGACAGTAACTAGCCCCCCTCTCACGCCCACCTTTTCATAGGCAGCACGCTAGCGCTGCCTAAGTAAAGAACGATGTGGGCACAATGTGTTGATTTTGGGGTTTTTTTCTCCATACCCGGGCACTTCGTATCGAAGTAGTCTTCGTAGAAACTTTAAAAAGGGCTCACTCGATTGGAAATTGGACTGGCTAGTGCCCTTTTTAATAGTCGAAAGTGATTGGATGGCAACTAGCCTCCCCCCCCCCAAGCCCATCATTCCCCCAAACACATCCAATCAAAATTTTGAGATAGCCATTAAGTTCAGGGTAGTTGATTTCCAGATAGAAAATACGTTTTTGAGGAGGACAATCCCTCAGAACCCTCAAGGCAAGGGTTTTAAGTTATGCCCTGGAGCCATATAAGGTTTTTATAGAAGGCGTTGTTGTAGAAACTTCAAAAAAACCTCATTCAGTTGGCAATTCCAACGGCTAGTGCGCATTTGCATCTTAGAAAGTGATTGGAAGACATCTAGCCCCCCCCCCCACGACCATCATTCTCACAAACAAATCCAATCAAAATTTTGAGATAGCCATTTTGTTCAGCGTAGTTGATTTCCAGATATAAAATATGTTTTTGAGGAGGTCACTCTCCCAAAACCCACAGGGCAAGGGTTTTAAGTTAAGCCCAGGGGGCATATAATGTTCTTATAGAAAGCATATTCGTAGAAACTTCAAAAAAACTCATTCGATTGGAAATTCAAAGGGCTGGTGCCCTTATTGTTAGTTTAAAGTGATTAGTCGGCAATTATCCCCCCCCCCACGCCCATCATTCCCCCAAATAAATCAAATATAAATGTTGAGATAGCTATTTTATTCAGCATAGCTTATTTCAAAATAAAGAATTATGTTTTTTAGGAGGACACTCCCCCATAACCCTCGGGGCAAGGGTTTTAAGTTATGCCATGGGGGCATATAAGGATTTTATAGAAGGCGTTGTCGCAGAAACTTCAAAACAGGCTCATTCGATTGGAAATTCAAAGAACTAGTACCCTTTTTAACAGTCGAAAGTGATTGGAGGGCAACTAGCCCCCCACCCGCCCCTCATTCCCCCAAATCCATCCAATCAAAATTTTGAGATAGCCATTTTGTTCAGCGTAGTTGATTTCAAATAGAAAATATGTTTTTGAGGAGGACACTCCCCCACAACCCCCAGGGCAAGGGTTTTAAGTGATGCCCTAGGGGCATGTAAGGTTTTTATAGAAGGATTTGTCGTAAAAATTTCAAAAAAGGCACATTCGATTTAAAATTCAAAGGGCTAGTTCCATTCTTGATAGTCGAAAGTGATTGTAGGGCAACTAGCCCCTCCCCCACGCCTATCATTCCCCCAAACACATCCAATCAAAATTTTGAGATAGCCAATTTGTTCAGCGTAGTTGATTTACCGATAGAAAATCTGTTTTTGAGGAGGATACTCCGCCACAGCCCTCAGGGCAAGGGTTTTAAGTTATGCCCTGGGGGCATGTAAGGTTTTTTATAGAAGATGATGCAGTGAAAACTTAAGAACTGGACTCATTTGATGTTACATTGGAAGGGCTATTGTCCTTTTTAATAGTCGAAAGTGATTAGTAATATTTTTTGTTGTTGTTGTTGTTTAGACCAGGGCACTTCGTATTGAAGGAGTTGTCGTGGGGACTTCGAAAGGGGCTCATTCGATTGAAACTAGAAACAGCTGATGCCCTTTTTAATAGTTGAAAGTGATTGGAGGGCAACTAATCCCCCTTCCACTCCCACCCTCCCATTATGTTTAAAAACTAAATGTTGCCTCAAGATTAAATCAAAATGCACTGTGATAATTCTAATTCCCAATAAGGTATCTCAGCAGTATCCCAAGAACGACTGAGGGTATTATGTTCAAACTTTCGAGGCTACTTCTGCTCTTAAAATTTAACCAAATCAAAATAGCGTAAGTGTATCAAAGCTATCAAAGAAAGTAAAAAGATTTTTTTGCGAATGGTATCAAGTTTTCCATTTCAGGTCAACTAGAGGAGGTATGAAACAAAGTTAAACAGTACTATTTTTGTCCAGATTTTTAAAATGGTGTATGTTGTTAAAAATTGCTGAAAATTTTTCTCCAGCATAAAAATAGCAGGCCAAACTATAAAGTCTTAAAAAACGAAAATATTTAAAGTGTTATTTTCTTTTTCCCTGAAAAGACTATGACTATGTCAATATAAAACGAACAGAAATTAATTAAAAAAAACTTTTTCCGCAAAATAAGTTTTTCAAAGAAAAGTAAAGAACTCCATTAAACAAAAAATTAGCAAAAATAAAATAATCTACCAAGCTCGAAACTACCACAAATCAGCATCAATAAATAAATGAAATCCAAAATGAACAGAAATTAAAATAAATAACCGAGTCAAACTCAAAACGAGCAGAAATTAACATAAGTTGGGCGCAAAACCCCTATGCCTTCCCAAGGCCAGAACAAAATTTGCACTTTACTGAAAAAATATATATGTTTTTACTTTTATAACTTTATTAAATCAAATAATTTTAACATTTTGATTACTAAATATCAGTATATGTATATTAAACTGACAATGCACATTCATTTGTATTTTTCAGTAAAGTGCAAATTATGTTCTGGTCTGGAGAAGGCATGGGGGTTGCCAGTCCTGCTCATGTTAATTTTTGCTTATTTAAGCTTGACTCGTTTATTTATTGTAATTTTTGATCGTTTTTGGTTTCATTTATTTATTGATGGTGATTTGTGATAGTTTTACGCTTGGAAAATTATTTGACTTTATTTCTATTCGTTTTTGGTTTAATGAAGCTCTTTACTTTTCTTTGAAAAACTTGTGTCGTGGAAAAAGTCAGGAAGTTTCTTGAATATCACGGGGAATCTACCGTAGAATTTTAGGTATGACCTAGACTGATCAAATAAAATATGGGTGAATTCTAAGGTTATCCCCTACCCTCTTCTTTATTGCAGGGGTGCCTGGACGCACCTCTTCGTGAAAATCATCGAATATGCATTTTATATGACCTTTCTCTCAGGATACTGTATTTGATAGCTTTGTCGATTCAACGAAATCATTCGAAGTCATTATCACATCATCCTTAGCTATACAATCGGGCATTTTATCGTTGACGTTTCCCGATTAGCAATGATGGCCTAATAGACAAGGTCAGCGTCTTTCTATCTGTTTTCACATTTTGTGTACCTAAACGCTGTAACGAAACATTAAGCCTAGGAATACCCGTGAAAAGTTATTAGCAAAAGAAGATTTGCACATATTAGGAAAATAACCCCAAAGGATATAGGATGATAGAAAAAGATTCAGCATACCTTCTTAGTAAGTTTCCTTGAGATAATTTGTGTAAACTTCAGCAACAATCGATGCTTTATATTAAATTCATGAATAGAACCACAATACATTAATAATTCATAGCAAGCTACATAAAAAAATGGATTAATCCAAATAGTTATTCCTGTGTAGCCTTGGAGCAAAGGGAGACTCGAAACCTAAAAATAAGAAATGGTGCTCTTGAATTTTTATCTTCATATAGTTTATGTAATATCCATGGATGATGCTGGTAAAATAGATCTACCGATTAAATGCTTCTGTCTAGTTAGTTACCCTGGGGTGCTATATGGCTGACAGAGGGTATATAAGATTCTGTAATTAAATTGTTTTCGGTTCCATATAAAATTAAACAAGAACGCAAAACTATCGAAAACGAATTAACACAAAAACCAAAGTTGGGTATTACCTCGATTTTAGAAACAACGTCAATAAATAGAACTAGATATGAACCCTAAAGAATCACCTGGAGAACCAAAATCACCTGTATTCGGTGATAAATCACCGGAGGTAGCTTGAACTGAACTTACTTTTAATTGTGTCTGAAAATGAAATCACTACAGAAGCTGCTGTGTTGTCCTAAATTTGGTGATAAGCCTATGATGGAGCGTATTTCGAGCTTCTAGAGAAAGATAAAACCATTGCAGAAGCAATCGGTTCTGTTACAACGGTGTTGTTGTATATTTGGTGGAATATTTGCCTTCTAGTTTACTTTGAACTGCTAAACGATAATGAAGCCATTTTAGCCTCAATATGTGCTGCTGTGGACTTGAAGGATAATTATGATGCAGTCTACTTTGAAAGCAGAAGTGAAATCATTAAGGAACCAATCGGTTCCTTTGCTATGGTTCTGCTATGGATTTGGTGGGATACTTGTAGTGTAGCCTAGTCTACTTTGAACTGCTAAACGATAATGAAGCCATTTTAGCTTCAATATGTGCTGCTGTGGACTTGAAGGATAATTATGATGCAGTCTACTTTGAAAGCAGAAGTGAAATCACTAAGGAAGCAATCGGTTCCGCTGCTATGGATTTGGTGGGATACTTGTAGTGTAGCCTAGTCTACTTTGAACTGCTAAACGACAATGAAGCCATTTTAGCTTCAATATGTGCTGCTGTGGACTTGAAGGATAATTATGATGCAGTCTACTTTGAAAGCAGAAGTGAAATCATTAAGGAAGCAATCGGTTCCGCTGCTATGGTGCTGCTTTGGATTTGGTGGGATACTTGTAGTGTAGCCTAGTCTACTTTGAACTACTAAACGAAAACGAAGACATTGTAGCATCTATGTGTGCTGCTGTGGATTTTGAGGGAGGGAGGAGAGGGATAATTATGATGCAGTCTACTTTGAAAGTAGAAGTGAAATCATTAAGGAAGCAATCGGTGCCGCTGCTATGGTGCTGCTGTGGGTTTGGTGGGATACTTGTAGTGTAGTCTAGTCTACTTTCAACTGCTAAACGATAATGTAGCCATTTTAGCCTCAATACGTGCTGCTGTGGATTTGAAGGATAATTATGATGCGGTCTACTTTGAAAGCAGAAGTGAAATCATTAAGGAAGCAATCGGTTCTGCTGCTATGGTGCTGATGTGGATTTGGAGGGATACTTGTAGTGTAGCCTAGTCTACTTTGAACAGAGTTCTTTTAGTTCAAAGAACTACAGTTCTTTGTCAGAGTTCAACCTGTCAACACCTCTCTAAGTTCAAAGCTACAGTGATTGTGACCTTTGTCCCAATGACAAAACAAAAACAATACTGTCCAGAATGCAGACTACGAGTTACTTCTAACTCAATCAAATGTGCCAATTGTGACTCTTGGTTCCACGCAGGGGCCGAAAAGTGTGCCAGGATAGATATTACTAATTGGAGTAACTCCTGGATGTGCCTTGACTGCTCCACTAAATCCAAGGTAAACCTTACTTCTCCGGGTCTTTCTGTACCCCGTTCTGGCTTCCCTCGAACGCCTCGTACCCCAGTTGAAAGAAAAAGAATTCTTAGCATCCTAAGTGACCTAAGACGTCCTACTCCTTATCCCGACCCTCCACATAGCCAGCTTTCTGTTTCAACAGAAAAAACAAACAAGCCCCAGGAGGCTAGTTCAGTTGGTTCTACAATTTTCCTTGCCCCACCCCAGTGCCAAGTTCTTGAAGTTCTTCCCGAAGGTCCAACGCATGTATCATGCCAAACCACTGAATGCAGCGTGGATAAATATGTCCAAACGGGCAGCGTCACGACATCCCCCTCATCACAAGCAGATTTTATAAAAAATTTGACTTTAAAAGAAAAGCTAACGGATGTGTTAATGCTAATTAGAGATTATTTGTCAATTTATGAAAATTATTCAAGAAGTCAACTTACAAATTATTCCATCACAAACAAGGTAAATAACGCCTTAGATTTTCATTATCAAAACAGTACTTCGTCCCCAAGCTCAATGAATATTAATGAAGGAAGCAGAGGATTAAGTGCAACAACTTTAGCCAATGAGAGTGACTAAACATAAGTTCAGAAATTGTACCTGACCTCAATATCACCTCTATTCGACCTAATTATAATCCTGACCTTGAGAACTTAATCAGAGATGCCCGAATTTGTTTTGAAAGTACTGAAGTGATTCTGACTAATAATAAGGACTTCTCTGCAAATAATCGCAAATGTGCTCATATAATTTTGGCAGGTATTTGCAAATTAGGTGACAAATGTCATTTTGGACATGATTGTGCTCCAAGCAAGCTGCAGGAAAAAAGTATTCCTGATAATAGTGTTATAAAAAAATTGTAAGTTTTTTAAACAAGGAAATTGTAAATTAGGTCCAAAGTGCCCCTATAATCATGGATTTATTACCCGTAACTTCAAAAAACAAAATGAAGCTAGTCCAAGCGTTTGTTCTCGATTTTTATATAAGAAGTGCGACCAAAAGAAGTGCTCGTTATTGCACTTATGTCGTTTTTACCTCACTGGCAAGTGTACTAAAACAAAATGTAATTTTGACCGCGTTCCATTATGTAAGTTAGCATCAAGTGGGTGTTGTTTCGGGTATGATAGCCTGCATATTTATGTCCATCCTTCCTTTTTACGAAATAAATTGAGCTGCAAACAAAAAAACAAGTGCACAAACTTGGGCAGTCCCAGCTGTTACCAGTCAGGGATTCAACACTGGAAAGCCCCTTTTTTAGGCAGCACTACGGACCCCATTCATCCCTCATTAATTACCCCTCATTACCTACCTCCCTATCCTTTACAAAGCAACATGCCCCAGGCATCCTCTACCCGAAACACCCCTCGAACCCGAAATTTTACTCACGACCAGTCAAATCATCATTACAGATGTTACTGCACCAAAACCATCCCACAATCCCCTCTTAATCATATCCCTCCCAGTCACAAGGCCCCTTGCATACCCTACCCGCTCCATGTGCCCAAGATGCTGTTGACCGGTTCTGGCCTCCATCCGTCGTTTTCCAAAGCAAATCCAACCTCCCTCCTCCCAGAATGTTCCCACCCCACTTCCATTTCCCAGTACCTTCTTACCTTCCCATCTCCCCCTTTCCTCCCTACCAAAAATCCTCCCGATTCAACTACTTCTTACCCTATATCTACGAAACCCCGCCTCCGACCCATTCGTTTTATCCCTCGTACCCACCCTACCGGTGTGACTCAGGTCTGAGACCTTTTGCATCTAATAATTGTCTTGTATTAAATCCTAATTGTTCGCACTTCCCGACAACTGAAAACAAGTAGCACCTTCCTCATCATGCTTCGTCTGTATCCTCGCCTTTCCTTCCACCTCCAAATCCCCAAGGTAAATCCTTCTCTTACCCTACTTCTCCGCAGCATCATAATATTAAATTGAAACCCCACTCAGGAAATTCTCAAACACACCAAGTATCCCTGTCGAGATTTCCCAATCGGTTTCTTTTTCCTAAACTTTTAGTTACTAATGCTGAAAGTCTTAATTTTGAAAAGCTTACCGAACTCGAGGTGCTTTCAGAATCTAATCTATATTATAGCTATTACGGGAGTACAGTCCAATGACCCAGGGTCTCTGCGCCTGACAAATTATTCAGAGTTTATTAAACTCCGTCCTTTAGACCACCCACTTGGAGAAAAGGTGTCGGTGTTTTGTTCTTTACTAAGAGTAACCTTTACCCAAAGGTTATTCGAGTCTCTAGTTTATCTGAGTATGGTGAAATCCTCTGGCTAATTATTAGACCAAAAGTTCTCCCTCGTCCATTAAATATTATTGCAATAGCTGTTTTCTATTACTCCCCAAATCAAAATATCGACTCAAAACGTAAATTCATCCAGCAATTGCAGACAAGTGCTGATTTTGTTATTTCTAAATATCCCAATGCTGGTCTTTTTTTAGTTGGCAATGCAAACAACCTTAAAATGGATTCTTTTTACTTCTCACTTAAAGTTAAGCAAATTGTTAAAATACCAACAACTTGGGGAAACACCTCTCTTGATGTTATTTTAACTAATATGTATAATTTTTACAACCCTCCCTCAGCTTTGCCTCCATTAGGTGGGAGTTATCATCTTTTGATTCTTTTATCCCCCTCCTCAAATTTTAAGCATTCTTTCTCAATAACTCATGGCACTTATTGCCCTCTTCAAAATTCTGGTCTTCCTTCTTTTCGTATGTGGCTGAATACTGAAGATTGGTCCGATGTTTATAGTTTAAAAAATCTTGATGAGAAAATGGCTATGTTCCACAAAAGGCTAATTGACAAATATTAAATTTGTTTCCCTGAAAAAAAAATTAAAAAGTGCTCCAGTGACAAACCCTTTATTAATCAAACTATAAAAACACTAATTAGAACCAAATTGAAGCTTTTCAAATATGGTAAACCAGATGAAGCCAATAAACTAAGAAAATCAATTAAAAGAGAAATTTGCAAATTGGCACAATCGTACCACAAAAATAAGGTCGAAGTATTGTTCACGAATAAACCCAAAAACTGGTATTCTGAGGTTAAAAAGCTGTGTGGCAGGAGGCTTGAGCAGCTTAACTTCTATCTACCCGAGTCCCCTGATGTTACTGCCAATAATCTGAATAAATTCCTTACTTCTATTGTCCAGAGCCTTCCACCACTGTCTGACCAATTACCTTCAGGAGCCCTGTCCCGTTCTTTACCCTCTGCTTCCCCGTCTGAGATAGAAAGAAGAATTCAGAAACTAAGAAAGACAAATATTTGTCCTTTGGATATCCCCTTTTCTCTTGTTAGTGCCTTAGGTGATTTCTTGTCTAAACCCTTGTCTTTCCTGTTTAACAAGATTACCGAGTCTGGGCAAATTCCTACAATTTGGAAACAGGGTTTCATAACACCTTTGAAAAAGAAAAACGGAAAGCTTGGTTTTGAAGGCGTCCGTCCTATGACTCTTACTCCTTTTTTTGTCGACACTTTATGAAGGATTCCTTGCAGACTGGCTGAAGGAAAAAATCCTACCTTTTACTGCCTTGAAGCAATTCGGGAACCTAAAATCCACCTCTACTTCCTTTACCTCGTTTCTCTTATTGACCACATCAAGAAAATCCTCGAAAAGCCCAGATCCTGACTAAATTTAATTTCAATCGACCTTCAGAAAGCATTCGACCTTGTTAAATACAATATTTTAATTGAGAAACTTGTCAACGAGTTCAATATTGATCCCTTACTGGTGAAATTAGTTGCCTCCTTCTTAAGAAATAGATCGCAAGTTGTCAAATACCAAAATCATTATTCAAATGCTCTCCCTGTCCACAATGGCATACCCCATGGTACTCTCCTAGGTCCCCTCCTTTTTTCAGTAATGATCAACAGCCTCGCAAAGGAATTTCCTGACCGATGGAAATTTGTTTATGACCTAACGGTTGTTGAAACTTGCTTCAGAAATTTAATAAGCGACCCTATGAGTATCCTCAATGAAATTGGAGACGAGATCTTAGACTTAGACATGACAGTAAACCCCTCTAAGTCCATGATAATGCCCATTTGTTTCCTCAAATCCTCGCCCTATTTTCTTAATCCTACCCTCCTGAAATTTCTGTGTCCTCATTTAAACTACTTGGCGTCACAATTTCTTCAAATTTAAAGTGGGGTATCCACTTTAAAGACATCATCCATAGAGCTAATGTGTCTATCGCCTTCCTTAAGCTCCTAAATAAATTCAGCGTCTCCCCTTCCCACTCCTTACGAATTTACACGTCTTTTGTCCACCAGCATCTAGAATATGCTTGTCCAGTTTGGCACCCTAGTATCTCTCGCGAAGAATCGGAAAAAATCGAATCAATTCAAAAAAGGGCCTCGAGCTGTTTCTGAGCCCATCCCTGCTTTGTCCCCCATTCGCTGCGTAACTTCCAGATACGAAAGAATTTTTGTCCCCTTCATTACAGAAAAAATGAATAAAATGTATCAATAGCTTCTTTTTTTCCCCTCTTTTTTGTTAATTAGCTGATGGTAGTGCCCAGGTTCTTGCACTCATTTGCTTGCCCCCCCTCTTTTTCTTTTATTTCCCCCTGTATTTTTTTATATTATATTTTTCGTTCTTTTTACGGTTTTTTTCCCTCCTTTCATGACCAGTTTTTATTGTTTTTAAGTCTTTTATTGATTTACTGTAGTTGAATTATTGACACTTTCTTAGTACCCCTTTAATTTAAATGCATTAATGTCTTGCTCTTTTTTTTGTGTATTTTTGCTTATTCCCCCCTTTTTTTATGCCCGTTCTAATTCTTTTTCTGATTTATATTTGTTTAAGTTTAGTTTGACCAGTTCTTATCTTTTTAATTTTTTAATTGACTTTTTAGTTTTAATTATTGACTTTTAAATGATTGTTCATTATGATTTTTCTATTTCGTTGTTGTTCTTTGAATTTTTGCCAGTTTTAGTGCAACCATTTATATTGTCGACTCCAAAGTCCGAATTCGGCCCTTTATGGGCTTGTGATAGCGATCATTTTGAAATAAATATCTTATCTTATCTAACTGCTAAAAGAAAGCGAAGATATTGTAGCATCTATCTGTGCTGCTGTATATTTTGAGGGAGAGAGGAGAGGGATAATTATGATGCAGTCTACATTGAACTACTGAACTACGAAACAAAAAAAAAATCATTGCGGAAGCGACCTGTTCTGCTGCTATGTGTCTGCTGGGGATTTGATGGGATACTTAAAGTGTAGACTGTGTAGTTTACTTTGAACTGCTAAACCAGCTGAGTTATTTTGATCCTTTTTATTTATATTAATTTTAGTTAGTTTCAAGTTTAAACTGCTCTGATTTTAGGACTAATTTTAGTCCAACAATTTGGGGAAAAATATGACAAAAACACAAAAATATTCATGAAAATTTGCCTTTAATGGTTATGATTTTATGCTGAAAAAGCAGAAATGAAAGAATTACTTGTTACAAAAAATGCTTCTCTCATGAGAAACATATGCACATTTTCGGAGATTACGCTTTTGCGGTGGAATGTGGCATACTCGGAATTAAAACAAAAATGTCACCTGGTGGGTGGTGTGGCACTTTGTGTATAACCAGATTTTGATATTCTTCAAAATTCGCTCAAGGATTTTGGAGAGCGCAGAAACAGGACAAAAAAGCCGAAACCATCTTACATTCGCAATTAAAATAAAAATTTCACTCGGCGATGGGCTTAACACTTTTGGATATCACTAAGTTTGAATATATTTTAGCATTCACTTTTGGTTATCGCAAGACGCCAAAATAGGGCAAAATAAAATCTTTTGAGCCAAATACAGAACCTTAATTATTCAACTGTTATGAAATACAAATAATATTTTTTTCTTCAACCAATTTTTTGAATTTTTGGAAAGGTATTCAGGTTCAATAATCCTTTGCGAGATGATCACGATATTTCCCAGAATACTTAAATTTACTAGTAATCATTTAAAATTTCAGGTATTGCTACCAAAGAAATATGTTGCAAAAATAATAACGACTCAACTCTCTGCTTCAAAAGTGCATCCTTCACTACCTGTCAGCCAGCAAGATCAGTGATTGAGAACACTCACTTTTGTGCCAGCAACACATGCGCTTTAGGCTATGTGTGTCTAACACCTTTTAAAGAGGATGTAAATTCAACTTTTTCCAAAATAACGGTGCTAAAAACAGAGCAAACCAAAAAAGTTCTATTTATGGGACATCCTTAAGAGATTTATAGCTCAGTTGAAGTCAGTTCATATGTTACTAATTATAGGTTTATTATATTATTGCCGGGTATTTTACAGAGTTTATTAATCTATTTAAGTTCAATTTCAGCAGGACAAGCGTGTGTCGATTTAGTACCTTGTATTGAGTTTGATGGGTGTCATCTTAGTAAGTTAGTTGTATTTAGTTTATTTTTTCATAAGTACAATATTAATACAGTGAAACGAATACACAACTTTGTTATATTTATTGGTACGATTTTAATTGCTTTTACAGTTGTCTTGAGTTTTATAAATTTTTTAACTTGATCTCTATTTGTAGACTCAAATTTTGTCGAAAGAACGCATCAAATTATGAGTGCCTCAACAATTAAAGAATTATAACTCCTCACTAAAACCCCCAGCTTTTATTCAGGGGTTAGGGGCTAATAACTTTGATATTGACCACATCTCAGTAAACTAAAGTATATACTTATTGATTTTGTAGAGCCGTTGTTGAATCATTTTTTTTATTTAAAAAAAAAATTAAGATTATTTGTAGACAAGAAATTGAATTCACCTTAAAATCCATTAAAGCAGTGAAATAATTTCAAAAACAAAGCAGAAAATCTAGGAAAACTACAGGTCTATGTCCAGTAGGAACAAATAATCAAACAAATACTTCGCCTGTATACAAAAAGGCAGCCTCAATGTTGAGAAAAAAGAATCTCAACCATGGCAACTTAAAAAAGGAAGGGAACTAAAATAAAAAAGAGAGAATCAAACAAATATACACGATAGCCAATCCACAAAAAACAGGGAAGTGAAATATATGTTCCAATACATTTGAGATACTTCTATGACAACATAAAACTTTTACAGTTATTCAACTATTTCTTCCAACTCGCCATAAACCCGTTGTTTCTCAATATTTTCTTCTTTGTTTTTTTTTCATGGTAGGCCACTTTGGCTTCAGATCTTTTAAAAGAATTATACTCCTTATTATACCAAAAGTAAACAACTAACGGATTCTGCACAATCTGTCCAACTTTTAACACAATTTGCAAATATAAAATTTACTGTTTGGTATAAAAGAAGCAGAAAGTCAGGAATACCTTAAGAAGTTAAACAATTATATTCCCGCCAACTTTAATTTTATGCAGGGGGTAAGGTCTGATTATTTTGATATGAACACCAATTTTTTTTTTTTTTTTAATAGGTCCAAATTTTTAAGCTAAATTTTCATAAATGATGAATCTGTTGAATTTGTTTTTAAAAACAAATTATTTTCTTCTCGTCTTTCTATAAATTTCCATAGAATTTGGTTTTATATGAAATAAAATTGTTCCATTTGATTTTTCAATGGTACGGGAACCTAAAACGAGCATCACACAGATCTGCGCACACCCCTGCTACAATCTAATAGGCTCTTATCTATTTTATATTTTCTTTCGAGCCTATTTGTTATCTTTCTTTTGAGTCTGATTTTATTTAGATAGTAATGAAAGGTAAAACCTTAAATTTCAATGTATTTTTTAAAGAATGAGTAAGATTAAGAATACCTCAAAAACTTAGGAATTATATTTCCCACAATGAGCGTTGAAGTTTATTAGGTGGCAAGGGCTCATCATTATGTTTTTAATGAGATCCTGCTTGGCCGACTTTTTTAGTTTCTTTTTGAGCTTGTGCATACTGTTACATTTTTTGTTTACTGACAAACGAAAAAAATTCGGCACTGTTTACTTGTGATAGTTGCTTAAATTAAAACAAAACTGCAATAAGCCAAAGACTTTTTAAAGTAAAATATATTTTATCTTACCCATCTTGTCACTAATTTAGAAAGTAAATAAGTGTAGATTCTGTAGCCATTTCGAACTTGTTCTTTGCGGGAATCCTGACTACTCGCGAGTAGTATTTTCAGATGGCAGTATCCTTTAGCATTTCAAAGTTTGCGTGTCTATGCCTCATAGTGTTGCGAGAAGAACAGCTAAACCTAGGATTAACTCTAGGAGTAAAATTATTTCGATTTCTAATATTTCAAAGGGTAAAAATTACTAATTATTATTTGAAGTCATAAAAATTTTAGACAGCCTTGAATGTAAAGGAACAATATATTCATATTTGTATACTGAATATCACTGAACAATTCTTCCCCTTAAAATATGTCAAAAAGAAGTCCCTAAGGAAAATTTTAACGTAATTTCTGACAATCGTTTTACTCTCCAAGGAGTAAAAATGTAAAAGTATAATGGTTTGAAAGAAATTTTCTTTTGTTATAGTGAAACCTCAGATTTTTGTTCTAAAATTACAAAATTTTGCAATTTTTGTCAGCATTTGGTCTTTTGGTACTGGTGCATTATGTGGACACTTCTATATAATGTACAAGGAAACCAGTCGTAAAAAAACCGTCAGGCTATTCTCAAGAGGCCGCTATACATAAATGATAGCAAAGCCGTGGTTTCTCAATGAGCTACAATATTTGAACGATTGTTTTTGAGAAAAAGGTACTTAGGTTAGGTTAGGTATTTAATATATGGTATGCTTTACCCACATACCCCCCCCCTCTTATGTGCAAATATATAGCCCAAATTTGTTGATAAACTATTATATATTCATCCTATTTTATATTATTTCATTAGCATTAACCAAACTAGACTTCTTTAGCAGTGTCCACACACGTCACCAGTACCAGTATGTTTAGAGTGCGCAGTGTCTTACCAACTGCTGAGTTCACCCATGTTTAAATCAGTCCTATGATGATATTTAAGATCAGACTGAGACGTAACAGAAAAACAGATGTATATTGTACTGAAAAAATAATTTCCAATACCCAATGATGGTTTAACAGCTTTTGTACTTAAAATAGAAAGGGTAAACAAAACAGCTTTCTGGGGTATGCCACCATTTTTAAAGACAGAGACCGTTTTTCAAGCGTAGTTGAACTTACCAAATGGTAATTGTTACAAAATCATACTGTTATAATGTTAAACAGTGCTTAATACAGCAGTCAGAAAACTTCAGATAATTTTGTAACTTCCATTTTGAGCTAAAGCTGAGTATTTTGAATGTATTTACATGTCAAAATGCTATAGTAAATGCCGATAAACTCAGGCCCTCTTGGGCTCATGTTTTTATAAAAACTCTTAATAAATCCAATCAGGATTTTGGCCACGCTTGACGCCCCAGCTCCTCAAAGTTGGTGCCTAAGTTCTCGATTAAGGCTTATATTTGTTTAGTTTGTCAAAAAGATAATTGATTCAGCCATAACGTTAAAAAGAAACAAATGGTAGTCTATACAAAAAATTAAAATACTCAAAAACCCAACTGGCAAAATATTCTGTCGCGTAAAATGAGGAAAAAAATTGCATTGCTTCTTAATTCAGTAAATTTAATTTTAGCAGTAAAATACAAAATTGATTCAGCTGCACATAACCCTAGTCGATGCAAAAAGTACGGTTTTTGTATCTGCAAAACACTGATTTTGATAAGACAAGGTATCTATAATATTTCAACAAGTCCGATCATATCGGAGTATACATTTGTTTCGCTTTGTAGTTAATTTACTTAATTTATCATTTACATTCGGAAATGTACATATTTTCTATGACTATTTTCACGGCCGATAATATAGAAGAAGAAACATATAGAATATAGTTTATTCACTGCAATAGCTGGAGCTAACATGAGCATGTCATGACATAAAAAAGAGACCCAAAAAAAGGATAAAAAAATGTTTCAATAAAAAAATTAATATAAGTTAAAAATCAATTTTCACAGTTAAAATAGTGAACAATATTCAACCACGTATCTAGTGTTTCTCCCTAGAGTTGTGTCTGTTGAATTCCCTATTAAATGATTCAACGTATGAGTTTTCAGTAGAAGACCATTCCAAATGGAGATGCAGCGGCTTGCAAAGCTGTTCTTCAGCACAGAGTGTTGGTTGTCTCCTCTTCTAGGCGATATGGCCATTAAGTTTTTTCTATGGTTGAGTAATAAGAAGCAACCCAATCAGTACAAATACAAAACCACAGAGTGTATCTTAGTGTGTATCAATTTTTTTTTAAACGATGATCACCTTCTGTTGGCCCGTTATTTTCGGATCAAAATGAGCGACATTTGAAGTTTGAACATTCCTGGCTTAGGGGGGGGGGGCCTTCCATTCAGAGGTTTAAGAATTTCACAAAGAGTAGTTTTCAATTTTCAGCATTTTTATTTTCTTGCTTGGGAAACGGATTTTTCTTTTGAATCAGATTTCAAACATGGGTGTTTTTATAAATTATGAGAGGTTTCCCCCGCATTCTTTTCAAGGGATAACTCCCCCAAACCAAATCAAAATAGATCACCAACACCCACGAGGCAGAGAACAGCACGTTTCATACCCACCAACCCAACAAATTATGGAAATAATTCACCACCGATAAAATGCTATACGTGTAACCGCCCCGGCCATATTACCAGAGTGCCGTTCTCGAAACAATTATAGACCATCAAACCCCAACTATAACAACCGTTTGTTCGGGAGAACAAATTTAAATGACAATGGGACAAGAAGTTATAGATAATTACCCCTAGTTAGCTGCCTGATTCTCAGAATCAAACAATTCGTGGTAACGAACTATAAGATTTTAACCCGCGCCTCCGAAGAGACTGGTGGCTGACACCAGCACCTTGGACCACTCGGCCACGCTGCCTCTGATCACGTCCAATGCTAAGAAATATAAGAACC
This sequence comes from Artemia sp. Qi Xiang Cuo, assembly GCF_049724085.1. Taxonomy (NCBI): domain Eukaryota; kingdom Metazoa; phylum Arthropoda; class Branchiopoda; order Anostraca; family Artemiidae; genus Artemia; species Artemia sp. Qi Xiang Cuo. Next base: position 40,714,696 of record NC_142813.1, on the reverse strand, counting down.
CAGAACTCCTAAAAATAGAGTCAGATCAAAACAAAAGTACATCATTAGAACCACCTTGTCTGAAACCCTACTAGATAATGAATGTCGTCATAGTTTTATTAGAACTATGACGTGAATAGAAAAACACGACATTATGTTATTATTTCTGAAGATGTCATGAAATAATATCATTACGCATGACGTCGTGAAATAATATCATTACGCCATGACGTCATTGTCATAACGCCACGACGTCATGATTACTATATAAGCTACCATAATAACACAATGGTTAGATATATACAATGAATAGTGTTCTTGATCAAAATCGTCATGGCAAGAGGCTCTCAGTGGTAAGTGATACATCAAACTACAGAACCGTGCCAAAGATGGGGTCGAGAATTCGTGAGAGGGTGATTACGGTACAGCAACCGAAATCGACAGCAGTAACAACAACAGGAGTAAAACATCCAAAGAATATGGTGACATTCAGAAGAGACGAACAGCCTAAAGCCAAAAGAAAAGACAACGATTGTAATGGTTCACAGGGGGGATGTGGACCATTTTACGTAAGATCAATTCAAAAATCACCTACTCCGTTCAAAAAGCTAGAAATAAAGGAAAAAGTCTGCAACGAAAATACAACCAACAATTCATTAAAACCCAAAACTCTAAGACCGACATCGACAGCAGTAACAACAACATGAGTAAAACAACCAAAGAATATGGTGACATTCAGAAGAGACCAACAGCCTAAAGCCAAAACAAAAGACAACGATTGTAATGGTTCACATGGGGAATGTGGACCATTTTACAAAATCACTTCAATGAAACATTGTAAAATGTATATTGAACAGTTCTTGTTTTTTCACAACATTAAAAAAGTGGCCACATCAAAATCATCAAGTGTACCGTTCTTTTATGTATCAGTGTATTCGTAGCAGCGAATGAAAGAGCCATAGATAGCAGTAACAATAACACGAGTAAAACAACCAAAGAATGCGGTGACATTCAGAAGAGACTATCAGCCTAAAGCCGAAAGAAAAGACAACGATTGTAATGGTTCACAGGGGGAATGTGGACCATTTTACAATATCACTTCAATGAAACATTGCAAAATGTATATTGAATAGTTCTTGTTTCTTCACAACATAAAAAAAGTGGCCACATCAAAATCATCAAGTTGATCGTTCTTTTATATATCAGTGTATTTGCAGCAGCGAATGAAAGAGCCTTGCCAAGGAAGAGGGTCATTTCACTCGAATATGGCAACAATGGAGCCAAAAGTGTTATGAAAGAGCCAAATACAGCTAAACAGTCGTCCCATAATCGGAAAAAATGGAACTAATTTCGACAAAAGATCCAAATGCAGCTGAAGAGTTATGAATCCTAATAGAAAGAAAATAGAGAAGTTTACTTGCGTATATCTATACAACTGCAATCAGTAGGCTAATTGTTTGATTATAAATTTTATAATCATAGGCAGCACTAGCGCTGCCTAAGTAAAGAACGATGTGGGCACAATGTGTTTTTTTTTCTCCATACCTGGGCAATTCGTATCGAAAGATTTGTCGTAGAAACTTCGAAAAGGGCTCATTCGATTGGAAAAAGGAGTGGTTAGTGCCCTTTTTAATAGTCAAAAGTGACTGGAGGGCAACTAGCCCCCCCACGCCCATCAATCCCCCAAACACATCAACTCAATAAAAATTTTGAGATAGCCATTTTGTTCAGCGTAGTTGATTTCCAGATAGAAAATATGTTTTTGAAGAGGACACTCCCCCATAACCCTCAGGGCAAGGGTTTTAAGTTATGCCCTGAGGGCATATAAGATCAATGTTGACACAATGTACAGTAATTTTTTTTTCTTTAAAGCAGGGCACTTCATATAGAAGGGGTCGTCGTAGAGACTCCAAAAGGGGTTCATTCGATTGGAAATCGAGACTTCTAGTGCCCTTTTTAATATTCGAAAGTGATTGGAGGGCAACTAGCCCCCCCTTCCCTCACGCCAATCATTTCCCCAAACGCATCCAATCAAAATTGTGAGATAGCCATTTTTTTCAGCGTAGTTGATTTCCAGATAGAAAATATGTTTTTGAGGAGGACACTCCCCCACAACACTAAGGGCAAGGGTTTTAAGTTATGCCCTCGGGGCATATAAGGTTTTTATTGAGGGGGTTGTCGTGGAAACTTCAAAAAAGCCTCATTTGATTGGAAATTCAAAGGGCTAGTGCCCTTTTTGACAGTCGAAAGTGATTGGAGGGCAACTATCCCCCCCACGCTCATCTTTCCCCCAAACACATCCAATTAAAATTGTGAGATAGTCCTTTTGTTCAACGTATTTGATTTCCAGATAGAAAAAAGGTTTTTGAGGAGGACACTCCCCCGAAACCCTCAGAGCAAGGGTTTTAAGTTATGTCCTGGGGGCATAAAAGGCTTTTACAGAAGGCGTTGCCGTAGAAACTTCAAAATAGGCTCATTCGATTGGAAATTCAAAGGGCTAGTACCCTTTTTAAAAGTAGAAAGTGATTGGAGGGCAACTAGCCCCCCCCCACGCCCATCATTCCCCCAAACACATCCAATCAAAATGTTGAGATAGGCATTTTGTCGGCGTAGCTGATTTCCAGATAGAAAATATCTTTTTGAGAAGGACACTCCCCCACAACCCTATGGGCAAGGGTTTTAAGATATGCTCTGGGGCCATATAAGGTTTTTAATAGAAGGCGCTGTCGTAGAAACTTCAAAACAGGCTCATTCGATTGGAAATTAGAAGGGCTAGTGCCCTTTTTAATAGTCGAAAGTGATTGGAAGGCAACAACCCCCCCCCCCCCCCCAAAGCCCATCATTCCCCCAAACAAATCCAATCGAAATTTTGAGATAGTCATTTTGTTCAGCGTAGTTGATTTCCAGAGAGAAAATATGTTTTTGAGGAGGAAACTCCCCCATAACACTCAGGGCAACGGTTTTAATTTATGCCCTGGGGGCATATAAGGTTTTATTGAGGGTGTTGTCGTAGAAACTTCAAAACAGGCTCATTCGATTGGAAATTCAAAGGGCTAGTGCCCTTTTTAATAGTCAAAAGTGACTGGAGGGAAACTACCCCCCCCCCCCACGCCCATCTTTCCGCCAAACGCATGCAATTAAAATTGTAAGATAGTCTAGATTTTGTTCAACGTATTTGAATTCCAGATAGGAAAAAGGTTTTTGAGGAGGACATTCCCCCGGAACCCTCAGAACAAGGGTTTTAAGCTATGTCCTGGGGGTATATAAGGCTTTTACAGAAGGCGTTGTCGCAGAAACTTCAAAACAGGCTCATTCGATTGGAAATTCAAAGGGCTAGTGCCGTTTCTAATAGTCGAAAGTGATTGGAGGGCAACTAGCCCCCCCCCCACGCCCATTATTCCCCCAAACACATCTAATCAAAATTTTGAGATTGGCATCTTGTCGGCGTAGCTGATTTCCAGATAAAAAATATCTTTTTGAGGAGGACACTCCCCCACAACCCTATGGGCAAGGGTTTTAAGTTATGCTCTGGGGCCATATAAGGTTTTTAATAAAAGGCGTTGTCGTAGAAACTTCAAAACAGACTCACTCGATTGGAAATTCAAATGGCTAATGCCCTTTGAATGTGTTTTTGAGGAGGACACTCCCCCACAACCCTCAGGGCAAGGGTTTTAAGTTATGCCCTGGGGGCATATAAGGTTTTTATAGAAGCTGTTGTCGTAGAAACTTCAAAACAGGCTCATTCGATTTGGAATTCAAAGGGCTGATGCCCTTTTAATAGTTGAAAATGATTGGAGGGCAACTAACCCCCCACACCCATCATTCCCCCAAACACATCCAATCACAATTTGGAGATAGCCATTATGTTTAGCGTAGGCTAGTTGATTTCCAGATAGAAAATATGTTTTTTAGGAGGACACTCCCCCACAACCTTCAGGGCAAGGGTTTTAAGTTATGTCCTGGGGGCATATAAGGTTTTTATAAAAAGGCGTTGTCGTAGAAACTTCAAAACAGGCTCATTCGATTGGAAATTCAAAGGGCTAGTTCCCTTCTTAATAGTCGGTAAGTCCACCGATGCGTCCTCTCCTTCACCAGCTGATGAGGACGATGGTGACATTGAATAAGGGACCAATGCACGTCCAACCTATAAATGAAAAAAATAGCTTATTTTCAAAGTGTTCAAATCACCCCTACTGTTTTTAAAATTTGGATTATTATTTAAAACGCGCTTAGTAGTAGTAGTAGCAGTATATGCATAGTAGCATTTGGTTAATTCAACTGAAAGTTCCAAAATAACAAACTTAATATAATATATTTACAATCTAAAACGCCGCTTTACATAAAATTGACAATTTGATTTTGTTCAAACAACCCCCTTTCCCAATTTCCACTATTTAATGCCCCCCCCCCTCCGAGCCGGCCATCGCGGCGCTTTCCCGCGGCACTTCCCCCGCAGCGCTTCTCGCGGCGCTTCTCGGGCCCACCGGCGCTTCCCGGCCGCTACGGTGCAAAAAGCTATCTTTTTCTCAGCGAAGTCTCGGCCCCAGACCCGGTCACCAACGCGTGAAGAAACGTTTCTTTTTCACTTTACAATGAGGCGGTGATAGAATTGTGTCATATCCCCTTCCCCCCTTTCACCAATGTCCTAAATAAATTGTTAGACCTTAATTTGAAAATAACGAGATTTCACCGGTTCTCAAGCACATATAGATTGCATTGGCATGTGCTTAATAAATTACAATTGTCTGCATGAAACCGTTTTAATTTGACAGGAGAAAAACAACCCCCTCCCCCCTTTCAGCAATGATATAAATAGCAATTATTATTTTTGGGAATATAACCTGTTTCGCTCTTACATAGAATTCCAAAGCCCTAAATATCTAACGCTAATTTTGCAAACAATTCCGCTATTTTCAGAAATAAACACAGAATTACGTAAAAGCATGGAAATCCTAGACTTGGCCTAACCACTAACCGCTAATGATAGAACAAGACAGGAAAAGGGGTGAAACAGATCTATTTATATGCTTGTGCGGAGCTTTATGCCAAAGATTAAAACAATAATATTCAATTGTGAAAAATAGCATTTTGAGTTTCATAGCGGTGAGAAATTGCAGTAAAAACTAGAAAATTATCTAAAAATATTCGCTTATGAGATATCGAAGCGATAGCAATAGAGAAAATAGCAAAGATTAGAAAAAAAAGAGCAGTTTCTTTGCCAAAAAATATACATTATATTTCGATATCTCCAAGGGAGGGGGGAGCAGAGCAAACAATGGTTGGGGGCGAGGGGTTAATATTTTAATATCCCGCTGAGATACACTTTTATACAGCGTTGAAAAATAGTGAAAGGAAAAGACTAAAAAACATTGGAAGAAATGGATATATATTTCTATAAGATAGGTAGGAAAAAATGCTCACATTTGCAAATCCTGACTGCACTTGGGTGCCAGATGGTCCAGGTAACGTATGTTCGAGGGCAACCTCATGATCTTGTGCAGCTGAGCCAGCAATGTCACAGGGCTGTGCAGCCGGGGCAGCTCCTGAGACCCTTGAAAAAGCATGATGAGAGACAACCTCATGATCTTGCGTAGGTGGGGCTTCGGTATTGTAGTTATCTACCCACTCTCTCTTTAACTTTCTGCCAGGCTGCATTGGGGTTACCTCACCCTCTTTTGCTCTCTTTGATGGAGGGGGCACACATTCTTCACAATTGGCCTTAAAGAAGAGAAATAAGTTAGTATCAAAGATAATTTCCCCCTTTTTTTACAGAAAGAAAGTTAGTACCCTCATCCATATAATTTTGTCTAGAAAAGCATTTATCACTAAGAAAGCACCCTACGCCAGCATTTTCAGTAAAGCAAAAAATAAAAATATACTAAACTCAGAAATCAAATGCTATTTTAATTAATTAAAAAAAAGCTTATTCATAGACATTCCAGCCCCCCCCCTTACTTTTCATGCAAAGAAAACACTTTGTTTTCATTTTACAATAATGGTGATAGAATTGAGGCATGCCCCCCCTTTCACCAATGTCCTAAATATATTGTTAGTAATTATTTTTGGAAATAATCCCGTTTCACCGGTTATCCAAATACAGGTTACGAATCCACAGGCTTAATAAACAGCAATCTCTTTTTGCTTAAAACTGCTTTAATTTGAGAAAGAGAGAAACAAATCCTTTTTATCATTGAAACCTTTTGGTTAAGTCGCTAACGTTAAGGATTAACAAGCAGGAAGTGCAATTGTGGGGTGTCAGCTGTTTCAATCATTGCGGAAAAATGTTTTAAGTTAAGTAAGCGGCGGCGGCTTAAATGGAAACGGTTTATTAATAGCTATGGGATAGACAGAAGTTGAATGTCACTTTTTGATAGGCTTACAGAAAGAATAAATTTATCGAAAAAAGAGAAATATTTCTATTAGCAAGAATTATACCTGTAGAATCAGGGGGGGAGGTGTTAGGTTCATGTAATAAAAAGAACATATTTTATGTTTTCTAGTGACTATAAATATTGCATCGTGGTTAGGTTTGTGGGGGAGGGGGTACTTACCTAAATATACTAGAGGGTGACCAATGAAAATAATTTTATTTTGAAAATAAAAAATGAAAATGTACTCACATTGCTAATTGTGGCTGCCAAGGCTTCAAGATCATCAAAAATTTCAAGTGTTCTATCCATTGTCAGGTTACTTTACTTTCTGATAATTTAATCACAATGCATGCCCGTTATATACGAAATCTCAAGGGTGAATTGTTATGTAACGGGGAAAATCATATGTAAGCATGTCTCTGATTGGCTGAGAAAGGGGATGTATCCGACTCGCTGATTGGCTGAGAAGGATGCATGTACTTCCGGTTTCCTATTCCTGGGCACCTTGACATTCATCCCTAATGTGCACTTGACCAAAACAACAACAACGAATAAATCCCTCAGGCCTAAAGATTAAAGAAACCATAATGTTTCTTAATTCCCCTTTCGTGAATCAATAATTCCCCGCCGATTATGTAAATCAATTTCTCAGGTTAGGTTAGCTTAAAGATCAAAGAAGCCATGTTTGTTTCTTAATTCCCCTTTCGTGAATCAATAATTCCCCTCGATTATGTAAATCACCCCATTGTCATTACACCTGGACAAACAACAACAAATAAATTGACCTTGAAACATCCATCAAAGTGAGAAAAATCCTGTTTTTCCATTCTCACTGACCCAAACTTTTCTTTGAAAAACTTATTTTGTGGAAAACGTTTTTCTAATTAATTATTAAGAAAAGGTTAATATATGTTTGTTTCTTAGTTAAGTCTCGTACAAAGCCATAAAAGGTCAGGAACTTTACACAGCTATTTTTTTTTTTTTTTTTTTTTTTTTTTTTTTTATCACAAAACATAACCCGAATCAAATTCTTGCTCATATTCTAAAAAAATTCAGGAATAACTTAATTATTATAAAAAAAAATAGTGAGAGAATCAGTAGCTCGAAATTTTGCTGTTTCTCTGGAATTTCCTGCCCAAGGAGGGAGGTTAAGAAAGTACTTACAATACTTAATATAAAAAGAAAAAAAGGCTCTTTTATCCCCGATAGAATGGGCTATAAGGGAGATATGAAAGAATGTAAGGAATAACCAAAACACTATAAGGGAGTGCAAGTGAAAAACGTATCAGTAGCAATTTACTGCCAATAAGGAGCCCGTAACTACAATGGACTATATTTGAAAAATGCCGAACAAGAACCAAACGACTCGATTGAGATTGGACGCAAACAGACGTTCCAGATAAATGATAGTACTAGAAGTGACAAAAACTTGATAACCAAGTCAAAAATAAGTGGTAAAAGGCTATTTAGAGCATAGGTAAAACACAAGCATTTCAAATTTATTCTGATTAAACGAAAGACCAATCTTCAAACACACACTTGGTAGGTGTGAGACATTTTCCTCAACTCGACAAAAGCGATTTGCTAGGACTCAGGATATCATCAGTGTAGTTCAGGAGCGTAATATCTTTCCCACGAAACAAACAAATCTGTAGTACAGCCTGCTTTGGCTTGACAACCTCATCATGGTTGCAGCGATAGCTGCAACCTAGTAAAGAACGAACCACAGCCCATAGTAACCAAAACTTAAAAACCACGTTTAGAAAAAAGCTACCTAGTAAAAAGTAGAAAGGGAGGTGCTACTCGTGACGGGCACCCCTGCTGCCACCTACTACTTTCTTACATAATTTATGCATGTTTTTATGTCTGTTCGTTGTCAGTGAGAATGAAAAAAAATGATTTTTCTCACTTTGATGGATGTTTTTTTGGACGGTTATGAGTGTTGGTCAATTTATTTGATGTTTTTCATGGATGTCAAAATCAATTTATGTCTTTTTTATGGTTTTTGGCAGTGAGAATGAAAAAAACAGCGACGAGTACAGCAATTTATGGATGTTTTATGGTTTTTGTCAGTGAGAATGGAAAAACAGGATTTTTCTCACTTTGATGGATGTTTCAAGGTCGATTTATTTTTTGTTGTTTGTCCAGGTGCAATGACAATGGGGTGATTTACATAATCGAGGGGAATTATTGATTCACGAAAGGGGAATAAAGAAACAAACATGGCTTCTTTGATCTTTAAGCTAACCTAACCTGAGAAATTGATTTACATAATCGGCGGGGAATTATTGATTCACGAAAGGGGAATTAAGAAACATTATGGTTTCTTTAATCTTTAGGCCTGAGGGATTTATTCGTTGTTGTTGTTTTGGTCAAGTGCACATTAGGGATGAATGTCAAGGTGCCCAGGAATAGGAAACCGGAAGTACATGCATCCTTCTCAGCCAATCAGCGAGTCGGATACATCCCCCTTCTCAGCCAATCAGAGGCTTGCTTACATATGATTTTCCCCGTTACATAACAATTCACCCTTGAGATTTCGTATATAACGGGCATGCAATGTGATTAAATTATCAGAAAGTAAAGTAACCTGACAATGGATAGAACACTTGAAATTTTTGATGAGCTTGAAGCCTTGGCAGCCACAATTAGCAATGTGAGTACATTTTCATTTTTTATTTTCAAAATAAAATTATTTTCCTTGGTCACCCTCTAGTATATTTAGGTAAGTAACCCCTCCCCCACAAACCTAACCACCATGCAATCTTTATACTCACTAAAAAACATAAAATATGTTCTTTTTATTACATAAACCTAACCCCTCCCCCACTGATTCTACAGGTATAATTCTTGCTAATAGAAATATTTCTCTTTTTTCGATAAATTTATTCTTTCTGTAAGCCTATCAAAAAGTGACATTCAACTTCTGTCTATCCCATAGCTATTAATAAACCGTTTCCATTTAAGCCGCCGCCGCTTACTTAACTTAAAAACATTTTTCCGCAATGGTTGAAACAGCTGACACCCCACAATTGCACTTCCTGCTTGTTAATCCTTAACGTTAGCGACTTAACCAAAAGGTTTCAATGATAAAAAGGATTTGTTTCTCTCTTTCTCAAATTAAAGCAGTTTTAAGCAAAAAGAGATTGCTGTTTATTAAGCTTGTGGATTCGTAACCTGTATTTGGAGAACCGGTGAAACGGGATTATTTCCAAAAATAATTACTAACAATATATTTAGGACATTGGTGAAAGGGGGGGCATGCCTCAATTCTATCACCATTATTGTAAAATGAAAACAAAGTGTTTTCTTTGCATGAAAAGTAAGGGGGGGGGCTGGAATGTCGATGAATAAGCTTTTTTTTAATTAATTAAAATAGCATTTGATTTCTGAGTTTAGTATATTTTTACTTTTTGCTTTACTGAAAATGCTGGCGTAGGGGGGCTTTCTTAGTGATAAATGCTTTTCTAGACAAAATTATATGGATGAGGGTACTAACTTTCTTTCTGAAAAAAGGGGGAAATTATTTTCGATACTAACTTTTTTCTCTTCTTTAAGGCCAATTGTGAAGAATGTGTGCCCCCTCCATCTAAGAGAGCAAAAGAGGGTGAGGCAACCCCGATGCAGCCTGTCAGAAAGTTAAAGAGAGAGTGGGCGGATAACTACAATGCCAAAGCCCCACCTACGCAAGATCATGAGGTTGTCTCTCGTCATACTTTTTCAATGATCTCAGGAGCTGTCCCGGTTACACAGTCCTGTGGCATTACTGGCTCAGCTGCACAAGACCGTGAGGTTGCCCTCGAACAGACCTTACCCGGACCATCTGGCACCCAAGTGCAGTCAGAATTTGCAAATGTGAGCATTTTTTCCTGCCTATAATATAGAAATATATATCTATTTCTTCCATTTTTTTTTAGTCTTTTCCTTTCCCCATTTTTCAACACTGTATAAAATTGTATCTCAGCGGAATATTAAAATATTAACCCCTCGCCCCCACCCCGTGTTTGCTCTGGTCCCCCCTCCCGCGGCGATCTCGAAATATAATGTAATTTTTTGCAAAGAAACCGCTCTTTTTTTTCTAATCTTTGCTATTTTCTCTTTTGCTATCGCTTCGATATCTCATAAGCGAATATTTTTAGATAATTTTCTAGTTTTTACTGCTATTTCTCACCGCTATGAAACTCAAAATGCTATTTTTCACAATTGAATATTATTGTTTTAATCTTTGGCATAAGGCTCCGCACAAGCATATAAATGGATCTGTTTCGCCCCTTTTCTGTTTTGTTCTATCATTAGCGGTTAGTGGTTAGCCCAAGTCTAGGATTTCAATGCTTTTACGTAATTCTGTGTTTATTTCTGAAAATAGCGGAATTGTTTGCAAAATTAGCGTTAGATATTTAGGACATTGGAATTCTATGTAAGAGCGAAACAAGTTATATTCCCAAAAATAATAATTGCTATTTATGACATTGCTGAAAGGGGGAGGGGGGTGTTTTTCTCCTGTCGAATTAAAACGGGTTCATGCAGACAATTGCAATTTATTAAGCACATGCCTATGCAATTTCTGTTTTCTGGAGAACCGGTGAAATCTCGTTATTTTCAAAATAAGGTCTAACAATTTATTTAGGACATTGGTGAAAGGAGGGGAAATATGACACAATTCTATCACCGCCTCATTGTAAAGTGAAAAAAAACGTATCTTCACGCGTCGGTGAACGCGTATGGGGCCGGGAATTCGCTGAGAAAGATAGCTTTTTGTACCGTAGCGACCGGGAATAGCCGGTGGGCCCGAGAAGCGCCGCAAGAGCGCTGCGGGAAGCGCTGCTGGGGAAGCGCTGCGGGAAAGCGCCGCGATGGCCGGCCCGGAGGGGAGGGGGGCATTAAATAATGGAAATTGGGAAAGGGGGTTGTTTGAACAAAATCAAATTGTCAATTTTATGTAAAGCGGCGTTTTAGATTGTAAATATCTTATATTAAGTTTGTTATTTTGGAACTTTCAGTTGAATTAACCAAATGCTACTATGCACATACTGCTACTACTACTACTAAGCGCGTTTTAAATAATAATCCAAATTTTAAAAACAGTAGGGGTGATTTGAACACTTTGAAAATAAGCTATTTTTTTCATTTATAGGTTGGACGTGCATTGGTCCCTTATTCAATGTCACCATCGTCCTCATCAGCTGGTGAAGGAGAGGAAGCATCGGTGGACTTACAGAGCAATTCACCATGGAGCGACTCTGTACCGGAAATTCCAGATAATATTGATGAGTTTATAGAAAAATTTTTAAATGTAGATAATAGCACAATTGAACAGGGGGACTTGAACCCAAACACGCTACAGCGTTTAAATGATTTCCCCAATGAATTAGCGAGGACCCCTCCTCCTCCTCCTCCTCCAGCCTCCGATACCCTAACGAATCCACTTCAAACAACTGAAGTGGAACATTTGCATACTCCAAATATTATTGAACAACTTGGGGGAGGGAGTGTTGATAATATACAAGAGGGGGAGGGGGGTACAAATTTCTCCGATATTTACTTGACCAAGACAACTTTAATTGCGATAGTTGTTTATACTGCCACTTGTGGGGATCCTTTTATTTCACCTATGGGGGGGGAAATTTGTGTTTGATCCCGTAGAAATTATGCATGCACATATAGATAAAGGTCGTGAGTTGCTGTATAACCAAATTCACCGGTGAGGGAGTAATTCAATTAGTGTTTGTTTGTTTTAAAGGTGTTCAATTTAAATGAGGGGGAAAGTGAAGTTTATCAACATTATGTACATTCCGAGATGAGTTTAGTCTATCTAAATTTATAAAATTTTGAGGGTGTGTTCATGGATTGGGTGGGTCAAATTATAGCGCATCTTGAGAACTTTAACGAAAACGGTAGTGGGTCTGTAGTTTTATTTATTGAAAATTTAAGTGTAAATATTTTTAAATTTAAGAAAGATTTTCTTTTAAGAGGGGGTGGTGGTGAGAGGAATACAGTTTTAAAATATAATCCAGATCTAGAAGGCTGTAAAGGTGTCCAGCGGATCTGTTTTGAAACAGGTCAAAAATGTTTCAGGTATGCTTTCCTCATATCAGCATTCGAGCCTCTCGCACGTGACGCTACCAAGACGAATTTAGACGATTGGGCTGTACATGGGAAGGAAGGGTCCAATTTCCCCCTTGTAGATTTCTCTTGTCTAGAAGGAAAATACCCAGTAAATCTACGATCTATTGATATTTTTGAAAGGGCTAATGCCCATTTAAATATCGGCGTTACTGTGGCTCAGTATGAAACTGAATTTGAAGATGGGGTTCGTTTAAAAAAGAAGGGGGCGGTCTTCCCAGTAAGGGGCCCGTCTATTGATTTGGTCAGACACTGGGTTTGGTTGTTGTATACACCACCTAGTGACCTTGCCAATTCAATTGGCCATTTTAACCCGATCACAGACATTAGTAGAGTTCTGGGGGCTGGTAAGCATAGGGGGAAGGTTTCTACTGCCCAACATGCTTGTCACAAGGCCGTAGTTATATAAAACTACGGGATCATGTGAAGCACTGTAGACGGCATGGCTACCAGACAGTGGAAACGATTTCAGGGGATAGGTCCATTCTACGCTTTAAAAATTTTCAAAATACCCCCCTCCAGTGCAACAAAATATCTTTAGACTATGAAGCTAAGCTTGTAGAGGTGAAAGATCCTCAATTTTCAAATCAATTTAAAGAACATCAAGCTATTGCAGTGTCCTATGCTCATGCGCAAAGACACAATTCTAACACCATTCGGTTGTTAGAAATAGTAGAAACATTGGATGAGAACGAGTGTATGCTCAAGGCACTGACTAAACTAATTGGCACGGCTAATGGTGCTATTTCTCGTTTGAGAAATACCCATTACCCAATGGTTTTGTCTGCAGAGGATCGTCTCGTGATTAAAGATAAAAAAATATGTTGGATTTGTAAGGGGGAGTTTGTAGAGGAGGAGGATAAGCGGACTAAAGGGAAAAGAGGGGGCGGTGGGAGGGGGAAAGTCAGAGATCATAATCAGTTGTGGCAGGAAATATCATCTGGGGGTAGTAATTTTAGAGGGGTTGCGCATCAACCGTCTAACTTAAATGTTAGCCAGCAGTTTTTTATTCCTGTTTTTATTCACAACTCAAATTACGATTTAAAATTTATTTTACCGGTACTGGCACGTATGCACAGGGAGGGAGGGGGAGTAGATAGTCCATGGGTAAACAATTCATTTACCTATAACATTATTCCCAAATCGACCGAGAAGTTGTTGCTTCTCGAGCTGAAATGGCAGGCAGTGGATAATAGGCATACGTGTTGGAATAAAATCAGGTTTTTAGATTCCTTTAGTTTTTTTCCCAAGGCATTGAGACGATTGATTCAAGTGCAGAAAAGTGGTAATTTTGATAGCTTTCCTTTGCTGAAACAGCACTTTTCAGACAGTAAAATGTATGATCTATTGACCTGCTAAGGTAAATATGCGTACGATTATTGCTGTTCTTGCACTTGCTTAAGCGAGGGGAAACTACCTGCTATTGAAGCTTTTTACAATTCACTGACCAGCAGTGAATGCACAGCCGAGGAGTATGAGTTTGCCAAGAAGGTGTGGTCTAAGGGGGATTGCAAAAATGGGTGGTATTATTGTAGACTGTACTTGGCCAGTTATGTTTTAACTCTGTTTGATATAGTCTGTAAGAACACAGACCAAATCTATTCAGAGTTCGGGTTAGATATAGGCTTTAATTTTTCCACACCCCATTTGGTGATGGATTTGATTTTAAAAATTGGTAGGAAGGAAATAGGCCTAATCACCGACGTAGACCAACACCTTTTTGTAGAGCGTTCAATGAGGGGAGGGTATGTTTTTCATGGGGAACGCGGCTTATCAACCAATCCAAGTGGACAAAACACCGGTGCACAGTCAAATGCAGTGTTCTTGGACATGAGCTCATTGTACCCCTCGGTAATGTCTCACAACTCTTTGCCGTGTGGTAACTATCAATGGATTAAGAATCCTTGTGAGTCCCCCGACATTAGCACCGTTGAGGACAATGGGCCACAAGGATGGTTCTTTGAAATTGACGGTCACATTCCGCTGGCGCTTCATGACTCAGTCAAAGATTTTGTCTTTCCCTGTATCAATCGACCCGTGAGCAGGGACTCATTGAGCCCCTACAATCGATCATTGGTTGAGGATATGTGAATGCGCTGGACTCTCTCCAAACAGAAACTGATTGCTGATTTGGACCCTAAGGAGAATATCGTTGTTCACCATGTGCTTTTGCACTGGATGGTGAACAATGGTTTCAAAATCACCAAAATACACAGGGTCCTGCAGTTCAATCAGCGACCTTATTTAAAAACGTTTATCGATACTTTTGTCGATAAACGCTCTAGGGCAAACTCAAAGGTGGAGAAGGAAATGTATAAGCTCATCCTAAATTCAGCATTTGGCAAAATGTATGACAGCATACGTAACAGATCTCGCTGTGATGCCATGACTGAACCTCAAATATGTGCTCGAATTATTACCGATCCTAATTATACATCGTTCACGAGCAAATAGACTGGCATGGTTCTTCTACACAGGCGAAAGCGAAATGTGGTACTGAACAAGAATATAGCAGGCGGCTGTTCAGTACTAGAAATTTCAAAAAAGCTCATGTTGTAGTTTATTTAAAATTTGTGCAAGGTGCTATGGCCACGGGAGGGGGAGGGGCAAGTTTATTGCGGGGCTACAGATCCTCTGCGGTTAAAGGTAAATGGGACCGAAGATTTATTGGGTGATTTAGAAAAGGGGGAACACATCAGCTTGCGGATGGATTTCACCAACTGGAATCCGTCACTTTACCCCGTGGTCAAACGTCCATCCCCCAGCCAACTATTAAGGCTAATATCACAGACGGGGAATTATTTTGTATGCATGGAGTCTGTCCTAATTCTCAAAGTTTATTATACTGTATTAAATTACGGGGATGACAAGCAAGCGTAGCAAGGGGTCCCTAAACATTTTGTAATGATCAATTCCAACATAAACGTGTACAAAGACTGTGTAGAAAGTAGCCTAGTGCCGAGAGCACAAGTGCTTGCAATTCGCTCTCTACAGTATAGAAATTATACTGTGAGAGTGGAAAAGAATACAATGTAATGTATATCTGATAAAGTCTTTGGGCTCGAGAATGGTGTAAGTGTCTTGCCTCAGGGCCACTACCGTATTTCAGACCGAGTTGAATGCATAGACTATCGCAATCAACTTGGTCTGGATAAATTAACTTTACCTGACTAACCCAAGCACTAACCATCACCAACCCATTCATAAATTAACTAACCACCACCACCAACCCAACCTCAACCTAACCTGTAGCAGTGACGAAAACTATTGTACTGTTTTTCCACCGCGGTTCCCGGGGGGTGGGGGGCCTTCCCGCAGATCCCGGGGGGTGGGGGTCCCGCCCGGGGCCGGCCTTCGCCCCCGCGGCCCTGGGGGGGCCCCACTTTTAAATTCACTGTAATGTTCAACTGTGCTAGTTCAGAATTTTCAAGTGTGTTTTTTTTCAAGTGTTGTTTTTTCAAGTGTTTTTGTTGTTGTATAGAAAAGTGGTTAAAGACAATAAGTGTTGTTGTACAGAAAAGTGTTGATGATGGACAAAGTGTTTTTAAAGACAATATGTGTTGCTCTTCATGGACAAAAAAAAAGTGTTTTTTGTTTATGTTGTACATAAAGTGTCATTTTTATCATTGTCAATTGCAGTTCATGTTGAACAAATAGAGTTTTCATGCAGTGTCGAAATAAATACTGCCATGAAATATTGTTGTTGTCAACTGTTCTTGTTGAACAAGTGTTATTCATATCGTTGCAGTTCACGTTGATCAAATATTTGTTTTCATGCAGTGCCGAAATAAATGCTGACATGAAATATTGTTTTTTTTTGTTGTTACTCTTGTTAACCAGTACTAGATAGATCTATGGGAAAATTATTACTACTACTACTACTACTACTACTTATTCACTGGACATGTATGATTTACAGTTAGTTGTAGTCCAACTGTTGTCAACAGCAGAAGCAACATGTATCAATTTAAAACACCCTTCAGGTCGTTTCTGTGTGGTCCATCAATGCCGGGGAAAACAACACTTTTAACTAAAATAATTAAAAATTGCGATAAAATTTTTTTGGAAAAACCAAAAAAATCTACTATTGCTATAGTATTTGGCAAGAGTCCTATGATCAAATAAAAGCAATTGCCACAGCCATACCAATACAATTCATACGGGGACTTGATGTTTTCAATAGTATTGAACCGAACTCGAGGCTGATTATCGATGATACGGCTGAATCTATTAAACAGATCTCACAAGAAATGTTGAAACATTTCACTGTACACTTCTACCATGAATAGATTTCCATAGACCTATTTCTACACAATCCGCTTCATCAGAACACACGCATGCAAACTCATGCATTGAATTGCTCTGTCTATATTATTTTTCAAATTGCTCGTGATTCTAGCTCACTCATAACTCTCAATAAACAGATATACCCCGGCGCTCCAAAATTTCTGTTGTCAGCGTACACTCAGGCGACTAGAAAGCCCTACGGTTACATTTTGCAGGATCTTAATCAGAGCACGCCCGAGGATCTACGTGTAGTCACCGACATTTTCAAAAATGAAATTACAGTATATCTTCCGGTGAACAGTAGAAAAGACTATTAGTTATAATCATAACACTGAAGACGCTATATGAATCACGGCATTTATTTTCCATTTTTAGCACTTCAAAACCCTTGCTTAGAAGGATCTTACTCAAATACAGGGTCGGCATTGATTTCACTAATATAATATGTAAACTTTTTTTTAATATGACCGAGAGTAATGTTGAACTGCCAGAAGGTCTTAGACAACAGACAAAGAACCATCGTTCAACTGTACGTGCCTTGGAAAGTAAAAACAAGGGAAAAATTTATAAACGAACACAGCTCCTTCAAGCGGGCGGTAGCTTTTTCACACTTTTACTGCCAATAATTGCAGGACTTGTAAACAGTTTTCTCTAGAGAGAGAATAGCAAAACCCTATAAATTGACACCATTTGAACTTGTCCTCTCGCCCGTCGAACATTTTGAAGACGATCTAAACAAATTTATTAATGATGAGAATATTGCCGATGACAAAAAACTTCTTTTACTTCAAGATGCATTGCGACGTGTGGACAAACATAAACCATATCGTGAGAGACCCGCCGTCGCCGCTGATACAGATCCCTCCAAACAGGAAACATCTCCTCAATATTCTGCAGCACTGCAATCAAAGGAGAAGGAATTGAATTTGATTGTATCGAAAATTGGAAACCTATTGCCAGTGACCTATCGAGAGCAGAGTAAAAGAGTATTATCATATCTCATGTTGGAAAGTGATGATCAAGTTCAGGTCGATATCACAGGGAAACGAATTATAATTCAGGGGAAAAGTTATAATTTAGTTGATTTAATTTGTGATATGGTGACGAATCGTAAAAGATTTATCCTTTGACAATAATCTATACACCTTTCTATGTGTATCAAACTTTCCCAATAGTCTTATTGGCAACAGGCAAATTCTAAGGAAATTAAGAGAATATAGTCCTCCAACAGCATCAACACAATTTAAAAAAGAAGAAGAAGATTCAATTTTGGAAAATACTAGCAGCAGCAATAATTTTACAACATCTGTGGCTGCTAGTCAAAAGCGAACACGAATTGATTCACCCTCCAGTGTGCAAAAGGGGAGTGGACATTACACTACGTGTTTACGTTCAAAATGGATGAAAGTCTGAAAGGTGTCTATGAAAATATTGGTGAAGCGGGAAGTTTAAGTTCTCCCAAAACGCTTTCTAAAGCTGTCTCCGGCACCACATTGAAAAAAGCAAAAGAGTATCTAGAGAACGAACCGAGTTATACACTGCATCGGAATCACGGGCTTCGCAACAAACAATATCGACAAAGTAAAGCCTTTTTCCCTCTGCATATAATACAAACGGATCTTTTAACGTTAGACGCAGTTCACCGATGTCACAATACACCCTACAAATATATTATGGTGTGAATCAGTGCCTTTAGACGCTATGCATATGCAATTCCATTGCGATCAAAGAGAGGTGTTGAAGTTTCTCGGGCCATTGAAACTATTCTTTAGTAGGATTCGTATAAGAAAATTCAATCGGATCTTGGTAGTGAATTTGTTAATTCCCATGTGCAAAAGGTTCTATCGAAATATGATACATCACTTTATCATAGTCACAGCCCGATAAAGGCTGCATTGGCTGAACGATTAATAAGAACGATTCGTCTATTAATTTCAAGATATTGTGAATTGAAAAACAAACCGGCTTTTATTCATGATTTAGATAAAATCATTCGGATATACAACCATCGACCTCATCGATCTCTGTCCAACTCAAGCCCTCGGGAAGTTCACTACAATGAAAATACATTTGATGCTTTTCTAAAGCAATATTCCAATGGTGAAAAAGAAAAAAAATGTGAAGAAGAAATTCAATGTTGGTGATAGTGTTCGAATTAATAGAACCACCAACATTTTTGAAAAGGGGAAATTATTTATGGAGCACTGAACTTTTTAGAGTGTCCAAAATCCTGGATACCTAATCCACGAAATATCGACTGCGAGACACCGAAGATGATGAGATTCTCGGCGGTTTTTATGAATATGAACTGCAAAAAGTTTGAAACACTAGTGAAATTTATCAAATTGAAAAGATATTAAAGAGTCGTACTCGTAGGGGCAAGAAACAGTTGCTTGTTCGCTGGCTAGAATACAACTCAGATTTTGATTCTTGGGTCAGTGCTGAAGACATTAACAATGCCCAATGATTTATATGTGACTTTCATGTCCAATGTTTCTGATCCTCTCTACAATGACTTGAATAAGTGATTTTTGGACGAAACTCTCCCCCACCATCAAATTCGACGATTATAGAAAGTATGAAGTGGCTCTTGTCGACTGTATTCTCAAAAATACCTACGACATCTTGAGAAAAGATCGTAAATATGATATAAAAATTAGACCCTATGATTGGCCGCCACCATCCTCAAGTGATCAAGAACAAATTCAAAAAATCAATTGGATGAATTATCCATATATTGAATTACCCTACGAGGAACTCACCTGTATGAATGATTTATGTCGATCTATTAATAAAAGAATTTCCGCTCGTTAGGAGCTTTTCATTTCAACTATTCAAAGGAGGAGGGGAAGATCTACAGTAGTTCACCTATTTCCAGCGAAAAGATTTTTGTCTGCGAAAGTCTAAAGGACGTTCCTGATTTTAAACTAAGAATAGTCAACGGCAGGAGTGACAGAAATGCAAAATTCAGCCTTGCGGACTGTCCACCCGTATTCTCCATGAATATCTTTATATTTCTCTACACTTCATTTTCGGAAACATCTGGAGACGGGAATTCAAATGTTCCCCTCCTACGAGTTCTTGAACGAAAAACCAATCAAGAGCATATTCACCACTACAATATAAAGCATCTTCAGTATATTCCCGTAAACACTTCCTATTTGGAACTGCGTCAGTTAAAACTAAGAACCGAATTGGGTGATCCCATAGCAATTTCAAAAGGTTTGGCTGTGATTACATGCCATTTTCGTCCCATCGTTCAACAAGATGTCTAATAAAAAAGTGGTATTCACTTGTCCTGATATTGACTGCTATGTTAATACTCTTGGTCCAAGACAACATGGCAATGGAATGGACTATTACAAAGGTCACTCGTCAATGTCTGGATACGGTCTTGGAAGTTGGTTTGCTAAGCTCTTTCACTCTTCACTACCACTGGCTAGAAAATATCTTGTACCGGCTGCGACAGATTTTGCCTCCTTTACACTATACGATTGGGGCTCTGGCAAGGATTTAAAAAAAGTGCTTCGGAAAATCTTAGGTCCAGTGCGCGAACCCTTGGTGAGAGATTAAAACAAAATGGTAAAGGCTTAAAAAGGTCAAGAAACAATGCATCACTCATCAGTCTCCACTCAGGTCGAAAACGAAAGACACCATCCCTCTTGTCAAAGAAAAGAAGGAAAAAGTCGACACGTAGTGAAAACAGAAGAAGAAGCCCCAGGAGGAGAATTGTTAGATCGAAACTAGAATTCTTCTCTTAAGATGTCCTACCTACCAAATAAGGATTCTCAACCTTCAATCACCGCCTCATTGAATCTATTCAATGCAGAAAATGTTGATGTGAGTGTCAAGCACGGATACTATGAACAATTTTATCCACAACAACCCCTCTCCCATAATATCCACTTTCAAATTTATTCCAATGAAGACTACTTTATGGACATGTCTTCAACATTTATAGATTTACAAATGAAAGTCCGGAAATCCGATAATACAATGCCAATTCGGGCCGATGGAATATCCTATGAAAATTGTATATTACATAATTTATTTCGTCAAATTAGTGTCTACATCATTGGCACGCTGGTGAGCACAAGCAACAATCTCTCAAATTATACAAGCTATATGCAATTCATGCTGATGACACCCAAGTCATACAAGGAATTGAGAGGCACCTCCAATGGTTATGAATATATTACTAATACTGATAGTACAGATGCACTTAAAAATGCTACAACTAGTGAATTACATCTAGTTGGAAAAATATATCATGAAATATTTAATATACCCCAATGGCTGCCGCCCAAAGTTAAAGTATATAAAACTGCCGCTTGCACCCTCCAATTTCATATTGAGAAAAGAACTTGCTGCCAATCCTGATGTAAGTCTCTCCCTCACCTCGGCAATACTTCATGTACGCAAACAACATGTCATGAGTTCTGTTGCTTTTGCCGTGGAAAAAATGAGAGCCAATGGAAATAATATTAAACTGCTTGATCCTCATACAATCACCAATCAACATCATATTGCTATGGGCTCACGCAACTTCATCAATTCATCCTTTATCAATTGCGAAATTCCGTCGAAATTCGCTTTGGCATTTGTACAAAGTGCCAGTGCAAAAGGATCGTGGACTGAATACCGACATACATTCGAGATGTTTGAACTTTCATCTCTTGTGTTCAAAGTAAACGGCATCCCACTCTACAATCTATCTTTTGATAAATCCTATAAAACATTGTATGAGTTGACCATGCAAACCCTAGATCATGACTCAATTATTTGAAAATGGTATAACCGAAGATATGTTTGCTAAAACACTTGGTATCATTGTTCTGGATTTGTCTGGCACACAGGATATGAGTATAGTACGTACGGGGAGTATGTGTTTAGAGTGTACATTTGCCGACCCATTGACTGAGAGTATTGCACTAATCTCACTAAACCAGTATGAAACCTATTGGGAAAGCACTCCCGAAGGCAGTGTTCTACTAGACTTGGCGCCATGATCACCAGTCAAATAATCGGTGTATTTAATATGGACCCATACATGTCCCAATACAAATCCTATTGTGTACCCTCAGACTTTCTTGGGAAAATTCAAAGTGTCAACAATATCGTGATTATTGTTAATAGCAGTTCGTCGACTGTGCTGACGGGTCATTGGCTGTGCATCTTTCAAACAATGAAGACGATTAAATTTTTTGATCCTCTTGGTCTACCCTATACATTCTACACACCTCACATCAGCAACTATATTGAGAGCAGCGGGAAAACTATTATTCAAAATCGGAAGAGGGTGCAAGATCTAGCGACTAAAAGGTGTGGCTTCCATGCACTACTATATTTTGTGTTATGATGTCGCGGCTATACTTAGAAGCAGTTTCTCCACATTTATAGTGACAATCCATATCTGAACAACTTTCTAGTGGAAAATATCCTCTCGGACCTGTACAGTAATGATTTCTGTGCCCCAAGAGTAAAGTCCATAAAAAATATTTGTAAATTTCTTTATTAACAAAATGCATATATATATATACAAAAATGTATTTAAATCTTAGCTTTAGATTTCTTCTTCTTCGGTGTATAGGCAACTGTCGTGAACGCCGGTAAATCTTTTGGATTCACTGTATATTGATCTTGATTGACTGCAAGGTCAGGGTCACATTTTCTACAGTACAATGTAACTTCACTCTTGTCATATCTCTTTGTATAGTCAATGATACTATTTGCATTCATATTATGAAATTCACGAGTTTCAATCTGTCTATTTGAAGCAATATCACATACAGTGTTTACAAACGGTGAAACACATTCGGTAACTGCCAAATAAAAATCACTTGGTTTATAGTCATAGTAGGCAGTGTCGTCAAAACGATGTCGTAGAAACCAAATTGTTTCGTTACCCCAATAGTTGAATGGTAGACCAGGTTCCTCTTCCCAGAATAATTTAAATCTACCAAGATACCAATCTCGTTGAAATAAACTAAGATCATGTTTGGGATTCTTTCCAATCATAGCGGGGTAAGTATTCTCCCACTGATCACATTTATCATAGTGACAATTGGAGCACAGGTGCCCTCTAGGGTGCGAGTCACACACCTCCTCAAGACATGAATTACATCCTTTAATTTGTACTGCATAGCCTCTATGTAATTTACATTGATTACATAATTTACAATTTTCAATATAGTCATATATAATTTTACAATTCTCAAACTGAGTCCAACTTCCAAAAGTTCACAAGCATATTGGGCAAGAATATAACATTTTTTTTTTTGGTTTCCAATGTCACTTGACTCTCTCACAGCTAAAACGAAACTGATCGTTCCTGCAGATGGATAAATTCAAGGTGGAGGAATGGGGAAGAGGAGTAACTCTGTGACGTTACCTCTTTCAAATGGAGGAGCCATCTACATCGAACCCATTGGCAATGTTTTCAAAAGTGTAGCCATGATAAGTTCCTGCTTTTTTTCAATCAATATATCAATAAATTGACTATAAGCACTTGAATCACATCTTAAAATTTTCACACAATAGTTGAATGGTGGATAATTAGTCTTCATTATATTTTCAAGTGTTCCTTGACGAGAGAATATCCTGCGTTGAAGAGATAACTTGAGAAAATCATCATCCAAAATCAAATGTTTTTCCATAAACGCTAGATTTGATCTAATTCTCTCTTTCTCAAATTTATTCATTTTTCAATCCTTTCACTCTTACTGCTGACTCTAGACTGGTCCTGATTCGTTAGCCCTAACCAGAAAAGAAAGGGAACATTTTCGATTTCGAAACAATTTTATTAAATAATTACAACAACAACAACAATACTATGCATGTGCAATTAGTGATACAGTTTATTGTCTTCGATATGTTTCACCAATGCACTTAAAGCACATTGAAGTCTATTCACATGTGCTATATCAACTTTTGCGGCGAAACATAATTGTTCCTCCATTTTGAATTAGCTCAAGGATATCACATATCTTGCACATACTTCATCCCATTCCAGACAAAGTCTTGATCCTCTCGTGATTTCCACCACAATGTTTGGTGCTCTTGTATTATTACCATCAACTCCACTATCATCTTCTAATAGGGTAAACATTCCACTCATCATCAACACACAAATATATATCCAAATGAGTAAAGTCAAAACTGTTCTTCTAACTCCTTTGAATTCTATTCACAGACTAATAAAAATATAGCAAAAATCCTGTCCTCACATTCACTCCGCCGCTAATGTGCAACCAACCCTCTGATTGGTTGAGAAGGGGGATGTAACCGACTCGCTGATTGGCTGAGAAGGAAACGCGTGATCTAACTGTTTTCTATTTCTGAAAACCTATGACATTCACCTCGAGCGTGCACTTGTCCAAAACAACAACAACATCAAATAGTGTTTTCTATTTCTGGAAACTCATAACATTCGCCTCGAGCGTGCACTTACAACAACAACAACAAATAAATTGACCTTTGGGAAATTTAGGTCATTGACCCCAATAACCACGTGTTCTCCCTAGGGACTCTATGCCCAAATTTGGTGTACTGACAGAGTTAAACTAAATTGTAGATGGCAGCAGGGGTGCCCGTCACGAGTAGCACCTCCCTCATGTTTGTTTCTTAATTCCCCTTTCGTGAATCAACAATTCCCCTCGATTATGTAAATCACCCCATTGTCATTACACCTGGACAAACAACAACAAATAAATCGACCTTGAAACATCCATCAAAGTGAGAAAAATCCTGTTTTTCCATTCTCACTGACAACGAACAGACATAAAAACATCCATAAATTATGTAAAAAAGTTGTAGGTGGCAGCAGGGGTGCCCGTCAAGAGTAGCACCTCCCTCATGTTTGTTTCTTAATTCCCCTTTCGTGAATCAATAATTCCCCTCGATTATGTAAATCACCCCATTGTCTTTACACCTGGACAAACAACAACAAATAAATCGACCTTGAAACATCCATCAAAGTGAGAAAAATCCTGTTTTTTCATTCTCACTGACAAAAACCATAAAACATCCATAAATTATGTAAAAAAGTTGTAGGTGGCAGCAGGGGTGCCCGTCACGAGTAGCACCTCCCTTTCTACTGTGAAAAAACATTACCATCTGACACTCATTCAGGAATGGTGACTATTATTTCGGTTTGTCTTAAAAGTAGAAGTTTATTGCAAAAAGAAATTTATGCTGATTTCGAAAAAAAGCCTATAACCCCTCGAAAATGGACGTCAGACCAAAATGAAAAGTGTACTATTGGAATCAGCATGGTCGAAAACCTTTCACAGGGAAATTACAGTCCCCCTCCTTGAACAACAAAATAAATCGCTTTTTTTGCATAGGCAACACCGATCTGTCCCCTTTTTTTATTCTAGCAGGGCTAGGGGGTGGCCAGAGCATCATAGAGATGTGTAATAGCTCATTCGAAAGGGAATCAAATTTGAAAGTGACCAAAAAGACTGGAGGGCAACTAGTCCCTCCTCTCTACAGGCCTTCCCCCAAAGTTTTGCAATCAAAATCTCAAGATTACCATTTTGTTCAATATAAGGGTCAAAGGTTCAATTTCTATGGTTTTATTGATGATACGGCCCTCCGAAGTCCCTGGGGAAAGGGCTGAATGCGGTATTGGTATCGGACGTATCGATATGGGCGTATTGTTATTGGGCGTTTTGGTATCACCTGTATCTTAGACAAATTTTTAGTAGCTCATATAAAAGATATTGCTCATATATGTGTCCTTCCTTCCTATAAATTCCACCATCAGCAAGTTCCAGATGGCACTAAAAACGGAATTTTGGATGCCTTGTCTCAAGTGGAAAAGCTGGGGCTACTGGGCTACCAGAACTTCTTAGAATGACGTTTAATGACTCATTTGAAACCTATTGCTCATATCTATGTGATGTTTTTTCAATTCTACCATCCATAAGTGTGATATAGCACTAAAAACAGGAACGTAATGTCGTCAAACCCCTGATGGGGGGGGGGGCAAAGGTGGACCAAATTGTCTCAGATCAAGTGAAAATGTCAGGGAAAAATAAAAAAAAGCATTATAGTATCATAAGTGTAAAAAATTACTAGAAAAAACTGACCTGTTTTTCTAAATTATGCAGGCTTATATTAATTTTGACAAGATTTTTGAAGAAAATAAGTTTCAGCTGGGGGGGGGGCAAACTGGGGTCTGGAGGGGGCAGTTGCTCCCTACCTCAGAACAAATTACGCCCTGACAAAAAAAACAACACTTTTGGTGTCACTTCTTAAGTAGGCTAGATAATGCAAATTTTGCAAACATATAAATAAAATCTACAAACTAATTCATCGAATCGATTTTACATCGATCTTTTATGTAATTATCATAACTTTTAGTTACTATGTGCCGTGTTTTGTTCTTTACTAGGTTTTCAGCTTTATCCGAACAAACAAGCATAGGCCCCATTTATAATGAACTGTATCGGTCCTTTATGTAACTCTTTTTCGATATTGTCTCAAACTATATGTTCTTTCATAATATACAAGTGTTGGTGGCTCTGTCAGTAGAGCGTAGGTCTTGTAATTCTTAGGCGTCGAGTTCGAACTTCATCCGGTGTAACTTTTTCTGTATAGACGAATGATGCTGGTTTCTAGGAAAATAATAAGGTTTTATTACAAACTGTTAGTCTCCTAGTAATATTCAGTTATTATAAGCTTTAATATTCGTTCTTAACTAGCTGCGGAAAAAAGAAAAGCCAAAATAAAATAATGAAGTGGTACTTGTTCATTATTCGGTACACCCTCGAAAAACGAAGTTGCGCTTTTGACTGTGGCTACTGTAGAATGGTCAAGAGTCTCCGATGGTAGAATGGTGAGCATAACTTCATGAAAATAAAGTTTTTTTGTAAAACGTGATGCTAGTTGCACTCTAATTTTTTGATCACTTCAAAAGGGCACTATAACTTTTAATTTCCGTGCGAGTGAGCCCTCTCGCGACATTATAGGACCACTGGGTTGATACGATCACCCCTGGGAAAAAAGAAAAAACAAATAAAAACGCATCGGTGATCTTTCCTGTGGCAAAACACACAAAATTCCACATTTTTGCAGATAGGAGCTTGAAACCTCTACAATAAGGTTCTCTAACACACTGAATCTGATGGTGTGATTTTCATTAAGATTCTATGACTTTTAGGGGATGTTTCCCCCTTTTTTTTGAAAATAAGGCAAATGTTCTCAGGCTCGTAAATTTTGATTTCGTAACTTATTGATATCGAAATTCCGTTTTTTAGAGTTTCGGTTACTATTGAGCCGGGTCACCTACTTACAATTCTTTACCACGAACTGTTTGAAAGGCAAGGAAGTATAAAACGATGTTATCATTGTAATAATTATGGTCCAGAACCCTTAACTGGAGGTTTGCAAGAACACCTCTCATATGTTCCTCCTCCAAGCCCCCTTAATAAGCTACACAATTAAGGCACAGAAACCAATCTATCAAATCTATCTTGGGTTCGATACCCAATTGCTTTTTTTTCAATCACGGTTTTGTCCCCTTCTATATAATCATTTTCCGATAATTTCACTGTTTTTATAAATGTGATGCACTCATTTTTTAAAAGCATGTCCCAGGAAGGTATTTTGTCAAGCATTTTGATTCAAAAGGGAATAGAGGTCATCCAGTTCATGGTTTACAACGACCTTCTTAGTAGATCACTAAATTAATACCCCAACGTATGGCGTAATTTTGTCAAAATCCTGTGTGCGGTGGGGGTGGTAAAATCTGGAGCCAATTTTCCCAAATCAAGTGAAGATGACAGAGAAAACTTAAAAACGAGCCATATAGTAATAAAAAAGGTAGAGGTGTACTAAAAAACTGACCTGTTTCTGTGGGTGCTTGAACTATTCGGGCCTATCTTAGTTTTGACAACATTTTTGGAGAAAATAAATTTCAGCTAGGGGGGGGGGGGGGGGGACTGGGGGAAAACTGTGGTCTGGGAGAGTCAATTGCCTCCTCTGTGCCATAGGAAATTACGCTCCTGACCCCGAACCCTTGCCACTTAGTGGTTGGAGAAGTGTATGCATGTGGTTCTGTAACCACTCAACGTTGTATATTAAAAGGATTACTTATTGTTATACTTTCTTATTCAAATTATTTACTTGACAATTCCGCTGTAATATTCTCTCCATACACACGATTGTGCATCCAAAGAGGAAGAAAAACAAATGAAAACAGTTCTGTAGGCGAATTCAGGTAATTCTTCCCAAAATTTTTGAAATGAAAACAAACTTAGTTTATAATACCTTTATCGTACCTACACAAGAAATGATCTTTTTTGAAATTTGGCTTCATTTGTAAGTAATGAATGGCATTTCTATTTAGGGACAGGTCAAATAACTCCCTAAGCCTAAAGGCACATTTCTGTTGAGCTAGCAACATTTCCCACAAGAATGTGGATTTGCAAACCTGTCCGCTTAGTTAACATTGTGTGTCGAAGCTACTCGCCTGGAGGAAAAAATTTAGCTACTCCGTTTTGTGACAAAATTTAATCCTTAGGTCGTGAGACTTAGCTGTAGGGCATCCCTTTAAAAACCGCAAGCTAAATTACAATATCAAATGTATACCCAAGGTACCTTGGGAAACTAACTTCACTAAATACACTTGAATGCTTCTTCAGAAGCCAAAAATATTGACGTAACACATAGAACATGAGAATTAATATCGCTGATGGTGCCTGCCTCAAAAAGTTATTTCAGCGTTTCACTGCGGACAAGGGCTGAGAGTTTTCCACGGTACCTATTTCAGCAACTATGTCCCTGTGTCTTTTTCAAATATTAATTAAAAAAAACTTGTTCCACAAAATAAGTTTTTCAAATAAAAGTAAAGAACTCCATTAAACTAAAAATGAGCAAAAAATAAAATCAAATAATCTACCAAGCGTGAAACTACCACAAATCAGCATCGATAAATAAATGAAACCCAAAACGAACACAAATTACAATAAATAACCGAGTCAAGCTCAAAATGAGCAGAAATTAACATGATTTAGGCTCGAACCCCCTATGCCTTCCCAAGGCCAAAACATAATTTGCAGTTTACTGAAAAAATATAAATGTTTTCCTTTTATAACTTTAATAAATCAAATAATATTAACATTTTGATTAGTAAATATCAGTAAATGTATATTAAACTGACAATGCACATTCATTTGTATTTTATTCAGTAAAGGGCAAATTATGTTCTGCCCTTGGGAAGGCCTAGGGGTTTTGAGCCCAACTTATGTTAATTTTTGGTTCTTTTGAATTTGTCTCGGTCATTTATTGTAATTAATTAAAAAAAAACTTTCAAAAAAAGAAGATTGTGAAAGAAAGGTAAAGGCCATTTTCAACTTAAGCTCAGTTGATACGAATAACTGTTAAAATTGAAACTCAAAACGACCAGAAATTACTATTAAAGAATAAATGAAACCCAAAACGAACAAAAATTAAATTAACAATCATAGCAAAAAACATACAACAAGTAATAATATAAATGAATAAATAGATCTTAAAGCGAGCAATGCTTAGATTGAATATGAAAATCTAGCATAAAACGAAAACAAATATTTTGCTATTAAAGTATAAATGAAACTTAAAACGAACAGAAATTAAATATACAATCAATGCGAACAAACATACAATTTATATTAATGTAAATGAATAAATAAATCTTAAAACGAGTGCAACTTAAAAATAATATGGAACTCCAATTTGGATTAAATAATAATAACTATGAATAAGAATTCGGGTGTCGCCTCACTGTAGAAGTCGAAAACCTACTGCGTCATTGACGCTTTACTAAAAACAAGTCTTTGGAATATTTTCACTTATGTAACTTTAAGAAATAAAAAATTAATTAAGATTTTAGGGAATAAATATCAGCATATGTATATTAAATTGACAATGCACTTTTTTTTCAGTAAACTCATTTGAATTTTTTTTCAGTGAAGTAAAAATTATTTTCTTGATTTTAAAAAGCTCATGGGTTTTGAACCCTATTCACATCAATCTATGCTCGTTTTGAGCTTGACTCTAGCATTTATTTTAATTTTTATTCATTTTGGGTTTCATTTATTTATTGATACTGATTTAGGGTAATTTTAAACTTGGTAGATTATATGATAGTCTGTACACAAGGTGTTGAAAGTATGAGCCAGTCCTCAACAAACAGTGGCTGCAAAGAGAATGATACTAACCTTCACTCCATCAATAGGGATTGCGGATCCAAAAATACCAATAACAATTGTTTGTTGTTGATAAACCATTTTGAAACTTCATATTGTATTATATTTTGGAGTTTCATGCAAGAAAATGCATGTTTCAAAAAGTTTGAGGTGCAGTTCTCCGCTGAAATACAAATGCCTAGAAGCCATGGAATGTTTTCATAACAAACTAAAACGATTAGTTGGAAAAAATGGCAGAGTAAAAGAAAAGTGGTAAAACTATATGAGTCTTGAACAGTCTTGGAAAGTATAAACAAAATCAAATTGAATATTAGATATATGATATTAATTGTTGAAAGATCCATCAGTTCAAGATTTTTTTTCACTATAATTTTTACTTTCATTTTCAATGCTGTAAGAACTGAAAAAGAATAAATTTGTAATATACGAGCAATTCGTTTTCAGTAAAGCGCCAGTGAAGCAAAAGGTTTTAGGTTTTTGGAGTTAAAGAAGGGGGAAATATCCAAATTTCGGTGTGAAACTATATTTGCCTTGGTCAATTTTGAAAAGAACTAACTAATTAAACAGAAATATTTAATGCATAATGATATTAATTGCTAAAAGTTCATAAGTTCAAAATTTTACTGTAATTTTAATATTTATTTTCAATATTAAGTACAAAAGAAAACATTTGTAATATAATTCGTTTTCAGTAAAGCGCCAATGACGCAGTAGGTTTTAGGCTTCTGCAGTGAGGCGATACCCAAACTCTTGTTTGCAGTTATTTTTATTCGATTCAAACTTGATTTGCATATTCAATTTAAGTTTCACTCGTTTTAAGATTTATTTATTCATTTACATTAATATATATTGTATGTTTGTTCACATTGATTGTATATTTAATTTCTGTTCGTTTTAAGTTTCATTTATACTTTAATAGCAAAACATTTGTTTTCGTTTTAAGCTTGATTTTCATATTCAATCTAAGCATTACTCGCTTTAAGAGCTATTTATTCATTTATATTATTACTTGTTGCATGTTTTTTGCTATGATTGTTTATTTAATTTCTGTTCGTTTTGGGTTTCATTTATTCTTCAATAGTAATTTCTGGTCGTATTGAGTTTGAATTTTAACAGGTATTCGTATCAACTGAGCTTAATTTTAAAATGGACTTTACTTTTCTTTGAAAAACTTATTTTTTTGAAAGTTTTTTTTTAATTAATTTTTGTTCGTTTTTGATTGCAAAAAGTTTTAAGTTTTTATGGCATGGAGGGGGGGGGGTACTTACTGTCCGATTATTCTTGACTTTAAAAAAAAACAGATCTAGAACTTTCAATTTAAATCGAATGAGGCTTTTTTCAAAGTCTATACGATTACCTCTTTGATAAAAACCTTGTATATAAACAATAGACAGCTTGCATAACTTGTGGACAGCGATTGACAACAATGAATGGATTGAAAAAATAGCTCCAATAAGGGGGTTTAGACCATTTTACTTGCTGACACAAAGGGATCACGACTGTTTGGAATAGACCATAAAAGGATTTTGTGTGCCAAAGCAATTTTGCATCTATCACAGAGTATGTATTTTAACCTTAAAGTTGGATAATTATAATGCGTCGTAGATTTCCTATGTGTTCTTCCCATACAAAACCCCTTCCCATAAGTTATAAACCCCTCCCTTAATAATTTATGCCCCAGGGCATAACTTAAAACGCCTACCCCGGGCCCTGGTGGGCTGTGTCGACACTGGAGTTTTTTGTTATCAGAACTTTGAACTATTTTAACAAAATGTCTATCTCAAAATTTTTATCTGATGCATTTATGGCTTGGAGGAGGGGGGGCTAGTTACCCTCCATCTCTTTCGACTCTTAAAAAGTGAACAAGAACTTTCAATTTTCAGTCAAATGAGCCCTCTCTAAAGATTATACGAGCATCCCTTCCATAAGAAATAATGGGAAGGATTCGGAGAATCCTTAAATTACAACCCTTACCCTGAGGGCTGTGGGGGATTTGTCATCCTCAAAGACCTAATTTCCAGAACTTAAAACTACTTTTAATTAAATGGATGTCTCAAAATTTTGAGTGGATGTATTTGGGGAAACTATGGGCGTGGGGGGGAGGGGGCTAGGTGCACTCCAATCACTTTTGATTATTAAAAAGGGCACTAGCCCTTTAAATTCCAATCAAATGAGCCTGTTTTAAAGTTTCTAAAACTATACCTTCTATAAAAACCTGATGTGCCCCCTGGGCAAAACCTAAAACCCTTGCCGTGAGGGTTGTGGGTGAGTGTCCTCCTCAAAAACATATTTTCTATCTGGGAATCAACTACGCTGAACAAAATTTTGATTGGATGTGTTTGGGGAAATGATCGGTGTGGGGGGGGGGGCTAGTAACACTCCAATCACTTTCGACGATTAAAAAAGGCACTAGCTCTTTAATTTCCAATCGAATGAGCTTGTTTTGAAGTTTCTACGACACCGTCTTCTATAAAAACCTTATATGCCCCCAGGGCATAACTTAAAACCCTTACCCTGAGGGTTGTGGGGGATTGTCCTCCTCAAAATATATTTTCTATCTGGAAATCAACTACGCTGAGCAAAATGGCTATCTTAAAATTTTAATTGGATGTGTTTAGGGGAATGATGGAGATGGGGGGGAGGGGGGCCTAGGTGCCCTTCAATACCTTTAAAAGATTAAAAAGAGCAGTAACCCTTCAATTTACAATCAAATGAGCCAGTTTTGAAGTTTATACGACAACCCCTTCTATAAAAACCTTACATGCCCCCAGGGCATAACTTAAAACCCTTGCCCTGAGGGTTTTGGGGGAGTGTCCTCCTCAAAAATATATTTTCTATCTGGAAATCAACTACGCTGAACAGAATGGCTATCTAAAAATTTTGATTGGAATGTTTTTGGGGGAATCATGGGCGTGGGGGGGCTAGTTGCCCTCCAATCATTTTCTACTATTAAAAAGGGCACTATTCCTTTAATTTCCAATCGAATGAGCCTTTTTTGAAGCTTCTATGACAACACCTTCTATAAAAACCTTATTTGCCCCCATTGCATAACATAAAACTCTTGCTCTGAGGTTTGCGGGGCCGCGTCTTCCTCCAGAACATATTTTTTATTTAGAAATCAACTAAGCTGAACAAAATGGATACCTCAAAAGTTTGATTCGATGTGTTTGGGGAAATGATGGGTGTGGGGGGGGGGGCTAGGTACACTCCAATCACTTTCGACTATTAAAAAATGCACTAGCTGTTTAATTTCCAATCGAATGAGCCTCTTTTGAAGTTTCTACGACAACGCCTTCTATAAAAAACCATATATGCCCCCAGGGCATAACTTAAAACCCTTGCCCTGAGGGTTGTGGGGGAGTTTCCTCCTCAAAACATATTTTGTATCTTGAAATCAACAACGCTGAACAAAAGGACTATCTGAAAATTTTTACTGCATGTATCTCAGGGAATGATGGGCGTGGGGGGGGGGGGAGTTGCCCACCAATCATTTTCGACTGTTAAAAAGGGCTCTAGCCCTTTAATTTCCAATCGAATGAGCCTGTTTTGAATTTTCTACAACAAAAAAAACCTTATATGCCTCCAGGGTATGACTTAAAACCCTTGCCCTGAGGGTTGTAGGGGAGTGTCCTCCTCAAAAATATATTTTCTATCTGGAAATCAACTACCCTGAACAAAATGGCTATCTCGAAATTTTTATTGGATGTGTTTGGGGAAATGATGGGCGTGGGGGGGCGGGGGCTAGTTACACTCCAATCACTTTCGATTATTAAAAAGGGCACTAGCCCTTTAATTTCCAATCGATTGAGCCTGTTTTGAAGTTTCTACGACAACGCCTTCTATAAAAGCCTCACATGCCCCAGGCCGAAACTTAAACCTTTTTCGATGAGGGTTGTGGGGGATTGTTCTCCTAAAAAACGTGTATTTCATATAGAATTCCACACTACTGAACACATAAGCTATCTCAAAATTTTGTTTGGATGTGTTTGGGTGACGGATTGGCGTGAAGGAGAGGGAGGTGATCTAGTTACACTCCAATCACTTTTGACTATTAAAAAGGGCACTAGCTCTTAATTTCCAATCTAATGAGCCTGTTTGGAAGTTTCTACGACAACGCCTTCTATAAAAACCTTATATGCCCCCAGGGCATAACTTAAAACCCTTGCCCTGAGGGTTGTGGGGGAGTGTCCTCCTCAAAAATAATATTCTATCAGGAAATCAACTACGCTGAACAAAATGGCTATCTCAAAATTTTGATTGGATGTGTTTGGGGGAATGATGGGCGTGGGGGGGCTAGTTGCCCTTCAAACATTTTCGACTATTGAAAAGGGAACTAGAACTCTCGATTTCCAATCGAATGAGCCTGTTTTGAAGTTTCTGCGACAGCGCCTTCTTTTTAAACCTTATATGCCCCCAGGGCATAACTTAAAACCCTTGCCCTGAGGGTTGTGGGGTAGTGTCCTTCTCAAAAACATTTTTTCAATCTAAAAATCAATGAAGCTGAACAAAATGGCTATCTCAAAATTTTGATTAGTGGGGTTTGGGGGTATAAGGGGCGTGGGGGGGGGCTAGTTGCCCTCCAATCACTTTCGACTATTAAAAAGGGCACTAGCTTTTTGAATTTCCAATCAAATGAGCCTTTACCCTGAACAAAATGGCTATCTCGAAATTTTTATTGGATGTGTTAGGGGAATTGATGGGCGTGGGGGGTAGGGGGCTAGTTACACTCCAATCACTTTCGATTATTAAAAAGGGCACTAGCCCTTTAATTTCCAATCGATTGAGCCTGTTTTGAAGTTTCTATGACAACACCTTCTATAAAAACCTTATATGCCCCCAGAGCATAACTTAAAACCCTTACCCTGAGGGTTGTTGGGGAGTGTCCTCCTCAAAAACGTATTTTCTATTTGGAAATCAACTACGCTGAACAAAATGGCTATCTCAAAGTTTTGATTGGATGTGTTTGGGGGAATTCTGGGCGGGGGGGGGACTAGTTGCCCTCCAATCATTTTCGACTACTAAAAAGGGAACTAGAACTCTGGATTTCCAATCGAATGATTCCTCTTTGAAGTTTCTACGACAACCCCTTCCATATGAAGTACCTCTGGGAAAAAAAAATAATAATAAATAATAAAACATTGGAGCCGTATGGCCTTTACTATAGGCAACGCTACAGCGTTGCCTCTGATTTCTGTTCGTTTTTGGGTTTCATTTATTTATCGATGCTCATTTGTGGTAGTTTCACGCTTGGTAGATTATTTGATTTTATTTTTGCTCACTTTTTATTTAATGGAGTTCAATACTTTTCTTTGAAAAACTTATTTTGTGGAAAAAGTTTTTTTAATTAAATTCTGTTCGTTTATATTGACATAGTCTTTTCAGGGAAAAAGAAAATAATACTTTAAATCTTTTTTTTTTTTTAAGACTTTATAGTTTGGCCTGCTATTTGTGTGCTAGAGAAATAATTTGGGCAATTTTTAACAACACAAACCCTTTTAAAAATCTGGACACAAAGAGTGGTGTTTAATTTAGTTTCATACCTCCTCTCCTCTACATACCTCCGGATACACTCACGCTATTTTGATTTGGTTAAATTGTAAGAGCAGAAGTAGCCCCGAAAGTTTGAAAATAATACCCTCAGTCGTTCTTGGGATACTGCTGAGATGCCTTATTAGAAATTAGCATTAACACAGTGCATTTTGATTTAATATCAAGGCAACATTTAGTTTTTGAATATGATGGACAAACAGAAGAGTGGTGATGGGAGGGGCATTAGTTGCCCTCCAATCACTTTCGACTATTCACAAGGGTATCAGCCCTTTCTGTTTTCAATCGAATGAGCCCTTTTCAAAGTTTCTACGACAACTCCTTCGATAGGAAGTGCCCTGGTTTAAACAACAACAACAACAACAAAAAATAATACATTGTACCCACATCAATCTTTACTATAAAAATGCCTAGCCTTCTAATAAATTTCAACTGTTAAAAAGGGCACTAGGTCTTTCGATTTCCAATCGAATGAGCCCTTTTTGAGTTTCTACGACAACGCTTTCTATAAACACCTCATATGCCCCCAGGGCATAAATTACAACCCTTGCCCTAAGGGCTGTGAGGGGGTTTTCATCCTCTAAGACCTAATTTCCACAACTTTCAACTACGTTAAACAAAATGGCTATCTCAAAATTTGATTGGATGTGTTTGGGGAAATGGTGGGCGTGAGAGGGGCGTTAGCCGCTCTCCAATCACTTTCAACTATTAAAAAAGGCCTAGCCTTATCAATTTCTAATCAAATGAGCTCTTTTGAAGTTTCTACGACAACACTTTCAATAAAAACCTTATCTACCCCCAGGGCATAACTTACAACCCTTGCCCTGAGAACTGGGGGGAGGGGGGTTGTCATCCTCAAAGACCTAATTTCCAGAAATTTCTAGTACGTTGAACAAAATGGCTATCTGAAAATTTTGATTGGATGTGTTCGGAGGAATGGTGGGCGTGAAAGGGGGCTAGTTACCCTCCAATCACTTTCGACTATTAAAAAGGGCACTGGACCTCTCAATTTCCGATTGAATGAGCCTCTTTTGAAGTTTTTACGACAACTCTATCTATTAAAACCTTATATGCCCCCAGGGCATAACTTACAACCTTTGCCCTGGGGGCTCTGGGGGTTTGTCATCCTTGAATACATAATTTTCAGAACTTTCAACCACGTTCAAAAAAATGGCTATCTCTAAACTTTGATTGAATGTTTTTAGGGAAATGGTGGGCTTGAGAAGGGGGTTAATTACTCTCCACTCACTTTCGACTATTAAAAAGGGCCATTTCAATTTCCAATCGAATGAGCCCTTTTTGAAATTTCTACAACAACTTTCTATATAAACCTTATATGCCCCCAGGCCATAACTTACAACCCTTGCACTGAGGGCTCTGAGGGGGTTATCATCCTAAAAGACCTAATTTCCAGATCTTTCAACTATGTTGAACAAAATGGCTATCTCAAAATTTTGAGTGAATGTGTTTGGGAAAATGGTGGGCGTGAGAGGGGGTATTTGCCCTTCAATCACTTTCGACTATAAAAAGGGCACTATGCCCATTCAATTTCCAATTGAATGAGCCCTTTTTGAAGTTCCTACAACATCGCTTTCTATAAAAACCATAACTTACAACCCTTGCCCTGAAAGCTGGGGAGGGAAAGGGGTGTCGTCCTTCAAGACCTAATTTCCAAAACTTTCAACTACGTTGAATAAAATGGCTATCTAAAAATTTTGATTGTATGTGTTTCTGGATAAGGTGGGCGTGAGAGGGGGGTTAGTTGCCCTCAAATTACTTTCGACTATTTAAAAGGGCACTAGCCCTTTGAATTTCCAATCGAATGAGCCCTTTTTCAAGTTTCTACGACAAAGATTTCAATAAAAACCTTATATGCCCCCTGGACATAACTTATAACCCTTGCCCTGAAGACTGTTGGGGCAGTGTCCTGCTCAAAGGTATAATTTCCTGAACTTTAAATTGCGTGGAACAAAATGCCTATTTCAAAGTTTTGATTGGATATGTTTGGGGGAATGGTGGGCGTGGAAGGGGTATTAGTTGCCTTCCGATCATTTTTGACTGTTAAAAAGGGCACAAGTCGCTTCAATTTCCAGTTGAATGAATCGTTTTCGAAGTTTCTACGACAGCTTCTTCGATACGAAGTGCCCTGGTCTAAAGGAAAAAATAATAAATAATACATTGCGCCAACATCGCTCTTATATACCTCCAGGGCATAGCTTATAACCCTTGCCCTGAGAATTGTGGGGGAGTATCCCCCTCAAAAACATATTTCCTATGTGAAAATCCACTACGCTGAACAAAATGGCTATCTCAAAATTTTGATTGGATGTGTTTGGGGAAATGGTGGGCGTGGAAGAGGTGTTAGTTGCCTTCCAATCACTTTCGGCTATTAAAAAGGGCAATACATTGTGCCAACATCGTTCTTTACTTAGGCAGCGCAATCGCGCTGCCTAAGTAAATCTCGCCGAAATTTTCACAGGGAATTATTTTCTTGGGAGTTTTCATTTCAAATGTATTTTTCAAACGCTATTGTTTTTTTTTTTTTTTTTTTAATTTGTAACTCTAAGTTTAACACAGTTACTTCTACAGAATCAGCAGACAAAGATCAAGGAAAAAAAAATCTTTCGTGCGCGCCTGCTTGGAACATCCAGATATGAAAATGAGGATTATATTATATGATTAAAAATGTTAGTATGGTCAAATATCAATTGAGATAGTAATTTATTCTTTGTAGTCACATAGTTTCTTGAATATTTTCTACTTATTACCATATTAATCATATACTGTTTTACCATAGCTAACTACAGTACTTAGAACTCCTTAAAGGCGTCTTTCTTAAATGTTGATAGCCGTTTTCTATTTTACTCTGCTGAGTGCAGCAACGTGTGCGTTTGCTCTGCACTTCTTTTCTAATTTGTGTGAATAATGTCATATCAGCTATAAGACTTTACGCGGCATCCACTCTACTGAATGTAGCAACGTTTACTTTTGTTCTGCACTTTTTTTTATTTTGTCTGAATAATCAGATATCAGCTTTATGCCCCTTTCCGTGGCGTTTCTCAGATTGTTTACTGGAGTTTTGATTTCACCATATATCCTTTATTCACCTTGTTATATCCAGGAGGCCTGTCTTTTGGCAGAATTCTATTTGCTCATGTATCGTAAATAGTAGTAATGAATTAGGTGTTAGTATTTAATTAAAAAAAAACTTTCAAAAAATGTTCAAAAAGTGCCATAATTGAAACCAAAAAGGATCGTAATAATGTAATAAGTAAAACTTAAAGCGACAGAAAATACTATTTAAATGAAACCTAAAAATAACAAATTCTACTATGGATGAAAAAAACAAAACGAACAGGCACTAAAAGGAATTATCAATTTAATAATAACATAATACAAATTCCTTACACTGAAACTGGGCTTAATTTGTAAAAATTAAATTGTTGTTTCTTGAGCTATAAATTCCATGAATAGGAAGTTGAAAAGCACGAAAAAGAACAGAAAAGACAAGGCTAACTATAATCAGACACGAACGTACGGGAAAGGGCTTTATGGCAGAGCTATTATTGCATGTGAGACAGCATTAGAATCTTATAAGGAAAGGATATTAATTACCGCGTGTAGCACTGCTCATCTTCTAGATTTAGAAACCACTTAGGTTGCAACTTTCAGTGACTTTTCCAAGTCTTTTAGCATTCTCTGTCCATGGATAATTAATCCCCGTATTGTCACCTGAAAGAATTATATTCGGAAAACTGCATTAATTACCGATGAAGTTCGGGATTTGTAAGATGTTAACGTATAATTTACTATATGGAGGTAAAGCGTGCGTAGCTGTGTAGACCTCAGGCGGCTTGGTGCTGCAGTGAGCTATTAATAGTAATAGTAGTTGTAGTTAAAGTATACATTTTAACAGAAACAAGCGATTTTACGACAAACCTGCAGTTGCAATTTACACCAAAAGGACAAGACACTTATATGATTGGATTCACTAGTCACATGTTTATCCATTCACTGAGCCAGAAGTTGATATTTATTAGAATTATGTTTTTTTAAAGGATCTAGGTTTACTTACCAATAGTGACTTTGTCTTTTATTCAGCAATTTTCAACTAATATTCAACGTATTTTCAATTTTTAAAAACTATTCATACCGAACTTCAGAAATGTATTTCGGTAGATGGACAGAACTGAATCTCAGATAAAGAATAATAGCAAAGTTGACGTCTTTCGCTGATTAAAACCTTAGAAGAGCAGACCTTAGAAACATTAAAACCTTAGAAGAGCAGACCTTAGAAACATTAAAACCTTAGAAGAGCAGACCTTAGAAACATTAAAACCTTAGAAGAGCAGAAAACTAAGATACCAAAACTTCCACAGGAAACATAAAATGACAGATTAGATATCAATGAATAATAAATAAATAACAATAAACTGGTTCCAGAGAAACAAAGCGACAGACAAGAGTCTGGTCTGATATTTTTGGTGCACCTTTATTCTTTTTCTTGTGTAAGGGGCGTGTGAAACTCAATAAAGGTCCTTTCTTCCCTGTGGGCTGATATAGAAAACTGTTATTATGGTATGAACTATTCAAAGTTTAGTAGATCGTCATCTTCTTTGGAATGTTTGTCATTTCTGTTTTTCGACAGAAACAGTGAAGCAATTACGGAAATCCCCTTCTGTGTTTCTGTTTTTTTTTTTTATACCGGAAAATGGAAAGGACCTGCTTTTATCCTAAAAAAGCGGCTGCTTTATCGGATTTTTTTTTTTTTTTTTTTTTTTTTTAGTATCCTAAGATTCATGCTAAGGAGAACATTTTTTGATATGAATTAATTAAAAATATTAAATGTACAACAAGACCACATATCTTAAAATTTATAGTTTGAAACTATTCGAAATTGAACTGTCTTTGCAGTTATTCACGGGTATTTCTTTCGCATAAATTACCCAGAAATGCCAGTTATACATTATTACGACCGTGCAAAAGATTTTGTAGTAACCGGTCGTTTTTGATGAATTGCACGCGCCATAACATATTCAATGCGCGACTGGTATTTTGGTTTATGACACAGGAAGGCGACCCCAAAAAACCCTTTCATAGTTCTAAAATTATTGGCTATTTCAAAAGATTCACTTGATAGCAAGTGACTCTATTCAGGTCGAAATTTTAAGTTTAGGGCCTAAAATGGCGTTAGATCATTGTTACCTTAACGCCATGGCGATATAACCTTCAATTTCCGTTGAAATGAGCCCTGCCTGAGCCCTCAAAGAAGTAGTTTATGACCAAAATTCGATAAAACCATCCTTCATGATAAAATAAGAAAAAACACGCAAGCATGACCATCCGAGGGAAAAATCCGTAATTTTGTATATTTATGAATAGGGATTTGAAACCTGTTGTACAGTGTTTTGATTAGCTAAATTTGACGACATAATTTTATAAATATCGCTTTGTTTCCCTTTTTGTTTATTATGTTGATTTTCTTATGCTAGTAACTTTTTGTCAATAGCTTTCAACTTAACTGTATTTGGTTTTTGATAAGCTAA
This sequence comes from Artemia sp. Qi Xiang Cuo, assembly GCF_049724085.1. Lineage (NCBI taxonomy): Eukaryota > Metazoa > Arthropoda > Branchiopoda > Anostraca > Artemiidae > Artemia > Artemia sp. Qi Xiang Cuo. The sequence goes on along the minus strand of NC_142813.1, from coordinate 40,673,650 downwards.
ATTCGATCAAGCAATTTTATAAAATCCTCTTTTTTACAAATAGGTTTTATAATACTTTACTGAAAACATTTATAGGTATAAAACATGTGTAATTGCTACTCCCATTAAATAGAAAAAGTACTGAATAGAAACGTTTGCATCAATATACTCTTCCATTCTTGTGGCATTATGAAAAATACTATTTATGCCATTTCAATTGCCCTTTATTGAGCAATCCTTCTTAAAGCATTGGGGGCGAAAAATCCTACTTTAATGTAAAAGTCACAATCCGTTACTGTCAATCCTGCCTCTTATGAAGTACTTAGACTTAAATAAAAAAGAACATTGCATAAACCTAATGAGGAATTCTTGTTAATTTTTAACTTGATACTCAAAAATTTTGACTAAGTCCTTTTTTGAGATAAGCACAGATTTTCAATGTGTCCCGTATTCGCTTTGAAACTCTAATATATTGTCTCTAAATCATCTTTCGGTTACTGTAGACTAGGGATTGTTCTTCCATAGATGGCCCCTAAGGGGACAACCATGATTTACTAGGTTTCCCCTACAGGGCAACCATGATCGTATCTGTTATAAATATACCACACACAGAAAAAAGTCTTCGACTTTTCTTAGTTGGAATAGTAAAGAACAGACAGCAGTCACTTAAATATGACATCATACCCCAGAGAAGGAATTTTTCAAAACATACATGTATTATATTATCTTTAAAATATACATGTGATACATCGTCCTGTATGTGATAAAGTTTTAGTCAAAAATTGTATCTTTTTTTTAATATTATCTTTTATCACTTACAAAAAGCACTATATATAGCAATTTACTTTCAAATGAGCCCTCAAAGGTCTATCTATCATGTTTCAGTGCCCCACTAGCGGCGGCAAAAAAAGTAGAGAAACAAAAGCAGGGGACATATCACTGCATCCATGTGAAAAACTGATTTTCCTTCTTGCTTAAATTCCATAAATTTGTTTTTGAAATATACTTCTACCATTAACATTACTTTAAATAATATTTTCCTTTCTTGAATCAGCTTCAAATGACAATTCTTCCTCACCTGAGCTTTTTTTTTCACAATGTGTTTTGAAATTTCGGTTACTATGGACTAGGATTCATTCTTTACTAGGTTATTCATTCTTTACATGGTTGCCCTTAGGGGCGACCATGAAAGTGCAAGGAGTGGAGAAGGGGAAAGCTCCCGTCATATATGGAATAATTTCTATTCAGTTTTGTTGCTCTTTCTTTCATTTAACTTTAATAAATTAACTTCTGCTGGTTTGCAATACCATAACCAGGGTTACCTTAAATGTAAGGAGGGCTAACACCCCCATCAAACCCCACTCTTCATCACGAAGTTTCCCTTTTGCAGAACACTGCTTCAATAAAACTTTAATTAGCATATCTTCTTCTCTTATAATCTTGGAGAATAAATTATCGTCTCTCCAATCAACTTTTGCCACCTCACCATCCATACTGCATACTTCATCTTGTATTTATCATTATATGCACTCTCCCAAATGAAGGATGCTCAGAGGTTAAATCTATAATCATTTGAATATTTATTAAATTCATTTGAAGTGATACAATGTTTTTTCAAGGCCTTCAGTCAAACCCCCCCCCCCTCCTTAAATAAGAATCTATTTTCCAACACGGTAATACATGGTTGGAAACTTCGTAATACTCTATTTCTGTTATCTTTATTGAACAAATGGTCTCTAACTGTCTTTCCTCTGGCGTGATCTCTTTTATCACTCAGCACCTAATCCTTAAATTTCAATTTTGATAAATACTATTTCAATAACTATTGAAAAAGTAGAACAATTGGGTCAATAAAATTGTCCGTGAAAAAAAGGAAAAACATGTAAGCGTGACCATGCTTCTCAAGAAAATAGGAAATTTCTTGTTTTGTAGATGGTTTAGCTTTAGATTCTATAGGTTCTTTAGCTTTCTCATGCATGTTGAAACTCATTGTATAATTGTTCCTCTTTTTCTGATATTAAACAAATCATCATTTACTAATAACTTTCTTGTGAGCAAGATTAAAATTGATAAATGTTGCACATTTAGAATTGGCAAAAATGATGGATTTGTTGTTGCTTGTATTGTTATCAAAAATTTCACTTTTTAGGGTTTAGGGTTCTATTAACAAGGGTCGCTCTTTACTTACAGTTTATTGTTCCAAACTGTTTGACCCAAGGTGCTCTTAATTTTAAAAGGGGCTACCATTCCCTTCTTTAACTGTCATTTCTAACATCAAAAATTAATGTTTATATAAGAGTAGATCAAGCATGATAATCATCTCTGAAAAATGTTACCCTTTCTCAGGGGGACTGATACATCATAAATTAATTTTAGAGTGAGAAATCAAATGAATATTGAATGTCCAATGGGATTTATTCAGAAATTCTTTTAATGGCAATATTTTCCCCATGGATATCAGCAAGGGTTGAGGGGGTATGGGTTCAATGCCCTCCTTCCGCCTTTGACACAAGGAGACATTGAAAAAGTATAAAATAGAAAAATGAGAAGTTTTACAATTTAAATCATGGTACAAAAAAAGCCCCTTGTAGCCCCTCCCCTAAAAATTTCCTGGTAGCATTCATGATCCCCCCCCCAACCTTTCCACTTTTGTGTGTATAAGCATATAAATCTGATTGTATGCTTAAGTATAATAGTATTTAAAATATTTTTCCAATAAGGGGGGAGCTATCACTCAGCAGTGCCACTCATTTAATACCTCATCTTGGTGGTTTCTATGTGTTCTTATCTCAGAAGCTGCCCAACTTCTTATTTCATTCCTTTGACTTTGATCTGCAATACCTCTAGTCATTCGGTACACATCTCTATAAAGTTTCAATACATCTTGCCTCAGCATAAACTGTAAGACAAAATTATATTCATTATAAATAACAACAATTGCAAGTTCAAAAACAAAAGTCCCAAACTGCAAAGTTAAACACTTATTGTATAGCTTAAGCAGGTTGCACAAAGGGAGGGAGAGCCCTCAACTCAATTTGTCTTTTGGGCATATGAAGAGGTTTCCAGGAAATATGAGTTTTCAGCTCCACTCCCCCACTTGGAAAAACCCTCCCAACACCTTCCACAGGGTCCAAACTAGTGTGCCAAATTTGAAAATGACTTCTGGGCAACCCTGTAGACCATTAGGCAAGATTTGTTCTGTGTAAGATATACCTTGTTCCAGATCAAGAGATACCTGGTCTTTTGATGACTTCAAGCTTTCAATGGATTGTTCAATGTGGTCCCATACCCTTCTCACAGCCAAGGCGGAATCAAAAGTCTCAGGCCTTTGGCAAAGCCCCATACCTTTGTTGATTGAGGACTTGTGTTGCGACAACCTCTCCCACAATTGCTGCTGGGTTCTTCCAACATAGAAACAACCGCAAAGAACAGGGAACCCTATAAACATCACTCCCAAAATGGGGCTGGCTTTATCTTTGCTGCTGTTGAAAAAGCTCTGTATTTTATTATAATTTTAAAGTGACGTTAAGGTCGCTTTTGTTTTTAGGATTCTTCTCAGTTTGTCACTCAATTTAGGAATATAGGGCAAAATAGTGAAAAGTTTCTTATCATACACCAAAGAATGATATCTGTTGGGGGTTTTGGAGTTGATGCATCCTTTTCTGCCTTTTTTTGTCTTTTCTCTATGATGGATTCCAATAATTTATGGGATATCCATTGCAAAATAAAGTGTCCTTCAGATAATTCAGTTCTGGGACTATATGAGCTTCTGAGCATATTTGTATTACATGATCAACCAAAGATATAACTACTCTGCTTTTTACACAAAAAGAATACCTGGAAGAGAAGATGCAAATACTTATCATCACGTGTAGGTTTTCTATAAATCGAAAACTGAAGGCTGAGAGATTTTAGAAGATTAAGACATCTAGAAAAGGCAGTTTATGAATATCTTTTAGTTCTAAAATGAACTGAAGGTTAGAATCCGAAGTGTTAAGATGAGTAAAAAAAGGAGCTAAGTGACATCTCTCCATGATCCCCCATAGAAATAACGTCATCAACAAACGAGCTCCAGAAACAGTGTTGTAGAAGAAAACTTTTCAAAGCAGAGGTTTCAATAAATTCTATGTAATAAGTAGCCAAAAAAGGTGAAAGGCTCATACTCATTGGTAAACGCATAATTTGGGTGAAATATTGCTTATTGTATTGGAAATATAAGGAAGATCTAATGCAAATGTGGACAAGTTTTTTCTCCTAAATTCTCTGGTCTTGCAAAAATCCACAAAGACTGAGTTCTTCTGCACCCATTTGTGGCTTCTTATAGTTCTCCAGCTGCCAGACTGGGAAAATGGTTATCCACAATTTTTTGTCCTCTTACGCCAATGCAAACTTCTTACATTAAAAATTCAATTCACCTTCTTAAAAAATGAAAAACCTTGGTATAAAAAAAGATACAATTTTGGCCAGTTTCGATGCTATTTCTATGTATACTTCTTATAATGTCAGAAAGTGTGAACTTGCTCTTCAAAAGAAACTAGAAGTTAAGGCAAGAAGTTTATTGAAACCTTCAATAATCTTTGTCTTAATCTTCAATTAAACTTTGTGTAGCTCAGACTCCCTTTGTAAGGAAGCTTAGATATAATATGAACCTAATTTTTATAATTCAACTTTCACCTTTTTAACCAATCTTTTTGTTCATACAATACAGCTTTTTTTTAAGCATTATTAATGGTTTTTTGGCTGCTTGGAAAGCCATATTTAAAATAAATGTACCTTCATATTCTTTGGCTGAGCTGGTTAAAGCTCATTATAATGAACTTATTAATTTTGATTTTATTTATATCAATCAGTATATTTATTCAGTTACCCTTTCACTGTTGCTTTGAGAGGGTCTTCCTATTTTAGTTTTTGTATTTCTTTAAAGGTTTTTTTTTTCATACTATCCTTTGGATTTTTATTGGAATTTTTTTATCATTCTGCACTGAGGACGGTCAAGCGGAGGTCTTGACTGAAATATTTGCATTGTATTCTGCGTTTTTTTTTTGTTTTTTTTTACTGGCTGTTCTTATCCCTGTTTCTCTCTTCTTTTTTTTCATTCTTTCATGATTAGCCATTGTGGGCTCAGAAATTATTTACTTTTTTGCTTACATCTTTGACCCCCTCCCCTCCTCTAACGAAATGGTCCAATCCCTCCTCCATAAGTGTTGGACCTGTTAAAACTTTGACAATTGACCTGTTGAGCCTCTATATAAATTAGCAATCCCCTAAAATTATACTGAACACTGGCATTAATTTTTAGTTTTTCTGCAGGATGGGGAGGGGGTTTGCTTATCATTTTAAATCTAAACAAAAGCCAATCCATGAAACTTTTCAATGAACTCTGGGAATTTTCTTGTTAAAGCTCAATTCAACCAAGCCACATTTGATGATGGCTATAGTCTTTTAATCTTCTTCCCCTCAGAACCAGCATTTAAGGACCAACAATATCTCTCTAAATAAGAAATTCAAGGGAATTACATTAAATTACTATAAAAATTAGATATATTTTAATTTTAAGGATACAGATCACTCTACAGAAATTGGTTTATTCTAATGAATGTGTTGGGGAAAAACAACAGCCCTTCAGTAGGAATGACATCTACTAATACAGTTCTTTTAGTACTGTTGGGCTTTTTGAAAGGAATAAGTATGAGAATGTGAAAAAATGTACTAGCACTTTAATATGTCAAAATAGAGTCAAAAGCTCTCAGGGCAAAAAGTTGGACATCACTGGTCGGAACTACAAAAATCACATCAAAAGATGGTAAGATCAACTCTAATGGTGGAAGAGCATTCATGAAGCAACTTTCACACTTGGAGCACAATCTGTCTGTCACAAGAAAATGATCACTTCTGAAAGCATTTTTAGTTGATTCTTTCACTTCAGCAAGATTGCTTTTCCCCAAAGTCGACATGATTACAAAATCACAAATGCAGGAAGTTACTTACCGTTGACGCATTTGTCTTTTACATGAAAAATCAGAGTTTTGAGGATTTTGCAAAAGGTCTTCAGTGAGACTGCACTCACAAGAAAATTCTTTTGTTTTATTATCAAAACCATTGTCAGTTCACATGTCTATAATTTTATCTTGCATACCTGCAATAAGACCAGTAGCTCTAGAGAAAACTAGGTCAACCTCCTGCACCTGCTCAGACAGAGTCTGTGGTACAAAATTTTTTTCTGTTAGATAGAGTGCAAATATAAATTAAAATCTCTGAAGTCTGGTTGCAAGTCTTTGGGCCTAAGCTGCCAATTCCCCATCACTAGACGTTCTGGTAATTGATAAAACAGCCAAAATACAGTTGTATTTATTCAGTAATTTGTTCACTGACCTATTTCAGTATGCCCATCTGTAGTAAATGATTTCTCCAGCTGACAAACAGTTTTGCCAGTGGCATTTTGAGCATTAACAAACAGTTTGTAGCATGTATTGCTATTTGCAATAAAAAAAGTACAGCTCTTGAAGAGTGGAGAAGAAAAATGCCATTTATCTCATGTTCTGAATAGAATCACCCAACACAAGGTTGAGTCTATGAGCATGGCGGTTAATGTAAATTGTATGCAGTGCAATTGCTATAATACAGACTTGCCCACATGAAAAGTGGATGCTAATGACACTGGCTTGGTATTTTCACCGAAAAATTGAAAAACAACAAATTTTCAGCTCCTCCTGGAAGTTGTTGAACAGTAAATTCCACTTCCCCCATCGTAAATTTTCATGAATTGACATTAACTGATAGGTCTGAGTTTTTTCTTTCAGTGCTCGGGTTGTTCTTGTATAGCTCTTATTTGTTATGTTTTTTTCATGTTTTCCTCACCTTTTTTTTATAAATTGATTCAAGCTAAGCCCCCCCCCCCCCCATTGAAAAACCTTTTGTTTGTGAAATCAAAATATTTGGTCTTTGATAATTGGTACAATTTCTTTTTAACTCTCTTATTAACAAATCTTGCCCCTTTTCATATTTTTGTTTTATTATGATCTTTGGTGTGTGAGATTAAGTACCATCCTTCAAGATTTTTATTGATTCTTTGAACTGTCCTTTTATATGAATATGATTTTCCTGTCTTTCTTATCTTTCCTGAAATAAAAAAAAAATTATTGGACAGAAATTCCCACTGATTTTTTTCAAAATTCAAGAAGCTAAATTCAATGACAAATTGAGAAACAAAATTCATGAAATAACCATTTTGAATGAAACCAAATTTCAAATTTGAGGTATTGACTGGAGGTAAAGAAGGAAAAGCACAAGGAACTTGTAACATTCTATACAGTCTGGCACTTATTGCTTTACTGTAATGAAAGTTTGTCACCATGGATATAACAACAAGGCAGTAAAAATGTGCCTCAATAAATGATATAGGAATAATAAATAAATGTGTTTGAGAATGAAGCCCGTAGTATATTGCGATGAAGTACAGATTAAATCCATTAGAAATGGATTGTTTTAATCAAGAACACTTTTTTGCATAATTTTTCCACAGTTCAAATCAAATTGGCAGAAAATGTGACGGCTAATTTGGGGCCCCTCCTATAATCAGGGTGGGGCTATAGCCCCAGCCCGCCCCCCCTAAATGACTCCACTGACTTTATTCAAGCAGAAGATCTATTTTACAGTAAATTTGAAGGTGGCACTATAATTTAGCTAGGATGAAAGTGAAAATGTCATTTGATGCCTTTTTCATGCTCTTTCATAATACGATAATCGCTTTTGTTGCAAATTGCATCTTGAGCCCTTAAAGGCGCCCCTAAGGTATATTATATGAATTATGAAAGAGCATAAAACAGCATCAAATGATGTTTTCACCTTAAATCGCAGTTGCTAGCGATATGGACGAGTCCAGTGTACGCCAGTTAGTGATGATGATAGGGCTACGGGACATCAGCTTCATCCCATTGCGTGAGCCATTATTTGGTCTCCCATTCCTTATCAAAATTCACCTTGAAACTGTCAACGGATGGTGAACTCACTGCTGTTTTGCTCAGATTGCTCCAAAGGCTTATGATGCAGTTGGAGAAGAAATGGTTTGTAAGCAGTTTGTAAGTCATTATCATATCACCTCTTTGCTGACGGAATGTTAGAGTTGGTAGCTTGAGGCACTGCAATCAGCATGCATACTCTTTGTCTTTGAGCCCCTTTACGCACTTAGACGACCGTCGTTGGGCAGACTCGAGGGCCATCTGGTCTGTTTTATTAATTGGCGTGGTGAAACACATTCCAAATTCTAATCTTGGTCTCACCAGGCTCTTGTAGAGTTTTGTGAATATTGCAGGGGATCTACTTGTAATTGTGCATTTGATGAGACCAAGAGTTTGGTTTGCCTTTGCTACCGCAGCTCAGGTGTGGCAGTTGAAATTAAGGTCTTTGTCTACAATGACCCCCAGATCTCTTTCAGAGGTAATCTCAGAAAGTGGTTGTCTTACACCAGCATTTGCTGACATAGAGTATTGCCATTGTGGGTTGTTTCTTCCAAAATGGAGAACCATGCACTTATCTAAATTAAACTTGAACGTCCATATCTTGGCCCATTTGCCAAATCTGTAAAGATCTGACTGTATTGAGGTCACACCTTGCTGAGTTCCTACAGGACCAATGAGCTTCGAGTTGTCGGCGTACAGGCTAAGTTTGCCTGTAGCAGTTCTTTGAACGTCGTTAATGAATACATTGAAGAGTGTAGGTCCTAAAACTGTTCCTTGAGGAACCCTGCTTAAGACCTCAGCTATTTCTGAGTAGTAAGCTCTGCCACCTTCAGCAAAAACTCTGACCTGCTGCTTTCTTCCCTTTAGGAAAGACATGATCCAGTCCACCACACCCTCTTCAATTCCAATTGACTTCGGTTTCAAATGAAGCCTTTGATGGCAGACTTTATTGAAATCTAGCAAGACCATATCTACTGGGAGACCTAGGTCAAGGAGCTTGGTTATGTGATTATACAAGTCAATCAGATTGGTTTTGACTGATCTGCCTGGTCGAAAACCATGTTGTTGTTTCGATAGAAGGTTATTTGTGATCAAATGTCTAAGAACAGCAGTGTTGACAATAGCTTCTAGGATTTTCCCAACAGCAGACGTAATACTGATTGGCTGACAATTGCAATCTTTGCTCTTGTTTCCCCCTTTATGTATTGGCGAGATATGGGCTACTTTCCAGTCCATTGGTATGACTTTGGTGTCAATAGATCTCTGGAAGAGTCTTGAGAGGGGCATTGCCAGTTGGGAATGAGCTTCCTTTAAGAGTTGTGGATGTATGCCATTCAGCCCAACAGGCTTATTTGGATTAAACTTTTTAAGCTGATATTCGAGCTCAGCCTGATCCACTGTTATTAATGACATTTGAGTGATGATTTTGTAGCAAGGTGGGGTTAGCTGAAGGGCATTGTTTGGGGGTGTGAAGACTGATGTAAACTGGTGGTTTAAGGCATTAGCTATTTCTTGAGGGTCGTTTGACTGGGTTCCATTATAAACCAGCTCTGTAACCATGTGTCTACCAGGTTTATGTGCTGAGGCATATCTCCAGAACTTCTTGGGGTTGGTTTTTGAGGCTGCTGTGACGGCCTCCATGTATTTTTGTCAGTTCTCTGGAGAGGGCTCGAATTTTATTCCTTGCAGCTTTGAACTTTACCAGCTAATCAGTTCTGTGGGGGTCCTGATTTATAAGCTTTGACAGATTCTTCTTCTTTTTCCTTCCAGTTTTCATTTCTCTGGTCATAAAAGGAAGAGTTCTTGGTTTTGTCTCCACGTGGTAGTTGTATTTCTACTGATAGTGTCTAACAACATATTTTTCATTTTCTCCCATGTGTCTTGTGCCTCCATTGTTTTGACAAATGGCCAATTGCACTGACTGAGTTCATGCCTGATTTGGTTATAGTTACCATACACAAGTCTTGTTAGATCTGATGTCTTTGGGTACAATCGAAATAGGCATTTTATGGCTATGTGGTCACTATTTCCAAATGGGGGTTGCAATTCTATATTGATGAGTGACTCAGGATCATTTACCAAAACTAGATCAAGGAGTGAAGATTCTGTGCCTCTTCATATCTGGTCAGGAATGTCACTGCCTGGAACAGCAAGTGTGCTTCTAAGCAGTCAAGAAAAGACTGCATAACCACGTTACTTGTATGGCTGTACCCCTCAGTCCACTTAATCACAGGTAGGTTAAAGTTGCCAATTATGACTAGATTCTTATACTTTTGGGAAGCACCATTGATAGACCAGCATATACCTGAGAGTGAGTCCTCCAGACTTGTCAAGGTGGGACTTCTGTAAAAGCAACCAAGTATAATAAGACCCCCAGGTAGGTTAATAGATATCAAAATTTGTTCTACACATGGCTCGTATTCTGACTTAATATCAATAGTGCCAACCTGAATTGTTTCTCATAAATATATGGCTATTCCCCTGCTGCCATCCATTGATAAGTTTGTCATAAGTCTGTATCCAGAAATCTAAATCTGGGATTCTGTCAGGGGTAGGGAGGTTTGCTTTGGTTTAATTTCACAGAACACATAAATATCAGCCTCATTGGTGGAGTAGACACATCAAACCTCCTGAAACTTCGAGGTTAGGCAATCAACATTGCTAAACACCACACTAAGTCCAGCAATTTTCTTGCTATCTGTACTAAGTCCATAAGAAAACATAGAAGTCTCTGGGTTTGCATTACTTTTATTATCACTTGTATAAACTGCACTTTGAAAATCACTACCATTTAATTGACTATTAGCATAAGTTACTTCACTTGGTATATCTTCTAGAGTTCCATTGTAGCCGGCAGGATTGCATGAGTCAGCACGTTTTTGGAACTATAGTGTTGCTATGGATAACCAAATTGGTTTTGCCTTGTGCTTGTCTAGCCTGCAACTCCTTGTATAATTTTTCTCTTTTCTTGCAATTGGTCTTTGAGACATCATTCTGGAACTGAAGTGTATCTGACCCTTTTCTTTCTAAGACTTTTGAAGGATTTGTTTCTTGGTCTTAAAATCAGGGATCAAGAACATTATAGGAGCAGGCCTGTTTCTGGTGCTGGTGGTTGCAGCTTGTCTCTGGGTTTCCTGATTGCCCAGAGAATGGACATTTTAGATGCACACATTTGGCAGCCCATAATCACTCACAAGATATCTCTTGATGTACAGTTCATCACTTGTCTGAGGGGGGACACCAAAGACAACAATATTAAGCTTATGGTGTTGCTGATCCCTGTTGTCAGTAATCATGTGTCTAACTTTATTTTCAAGCTGCACCTCAAGATCATTTTTCAATGTCCAAATCTCTGACTTGGCCAATCTCTGAACTGCTGCCTGGTCAAATGAGGTGCACTGTTTGAGATTAACCAACCAACTTTCAACACTAATAAAGTGGTTATGGATGTCAGTGGTTCATGGGCACCCATAAGGGGGGCAGGGGGGCGCCCGACCCCCCTTGCTGAATGATGCTGCCTTATTTTTATATTTTTGTTCTGAGATTTCAATTATATAGCATTAAAAGTGTAAATTAGACGAGGTTTGCCCCCCCCCCCCCCTGGAATTCAGCTTATGGGCTGTAATACTTCTCTAGTGTAAAGGTTTATTGACCCAGGCTACCTACAAAATAAAGCAACATCTAAGCACAGCACAAGCATTAAGTAAGCGCAAGCATAGTATAGGCACAAGCAGGGAATTAAGCACAAGCATAGCGGAAAGCTACATCTTCCTTCTTGTGTAATTTAAGCTGCCTGTATTTCCTCTTACACCAACACTCCACACTCGCTCCCACTCATCCACTGTGAGCAGGCTTACACATTGTAATAAGTACCTTCAGAAAGGTATGTGTAAGAAGGCGCTAGGCTTGCTTCTTACATATTCACTAACTAGTACACTTCTTCTTCCTCTCATACTATCTCTATTTATAGGTCTACTTTTAAAATCACTCTTTACAGGTTCAGTTTCAGGGGTTTTCTTACAAGTTAGTCGTATCTTGTGCATGCTGTCGTTGGTGTCGCGCTTGATTCTAGGGGTGGCACCGCGGTAGCGCTCTGGCTGGGGCGAGGGATTTGATTCCGATCTTGGATCGGCAATGGGGACATGAACTGGTCTGCCTGCAACGGCGAGGGTGGTGACTTGGCAGTCGCGTCTGGCACTATGGCATCGTCAAGTCCTTCGCGAACCAAACTTGTTCCTTTCAGACTTTTATGTGGGTGGGCTGATAGGTGCTTGCGGTTCCGCTGCAGAATCGTACCTTCGTTTGTCTGCACCCGGTACGATCGCGGCTGTTTTGCATGAGAAACCACAACAGCCTGTTTCCATGGTCCTTTGGGCATTTTATGAATGTGGATCGCATTGCAGGGGTTGAGCTGATTTAAAGCCTTGGCTGATTTGTCATGGTAAATTTTCTGGCGTTTCAGCATTTCAGTTCTTTGCTGAGTGAACTGTTCGGTCAGGACGACCTTCTTCTTTAGGTGATGTGTGGTGCATGGTAGGATGGATCTTAGTTGGCAAGACATAAGGAGTTGAGCAGGAGATGCACACCCATTCACTGGTGTATTCTGGTATTCTAGTAGACCCAGAAAGGGGTCTTCTACGTTTTCTGGTGCCTTGGCCATGATGTTTTTTGTAATCTGCACAGCTTTCTCGGCGAGTCCATTGGATTTGGGATACCCGGGGCTAGATGTGCTCAGTGAATTGCCCCAGGCTTTGGCAAAATTGATGAATTCCCTAGAAGTGAACCGAGGGCCATTGTCAGACATTAGCTGCAATGGTATGCCATGCTGGGCAAAGTGGGCCTTAAGTCACATTATGACCGCGTTGGATGATGTCGTCGTAAGTCTGTCGACTTCAAAGAAACGGCTGTGATAGTCGACAGTTGCTAGGAAACTGGAGCCATTCCATTCAAACAGGTCTGTAGCGATATTTTGCCAAGGGAGCGTTTCTATGCTGTGGTTGATCATTGGCTCCTTCAAGTTGTTCAGCATGTGCTTGGCACATGTTTGGCATTTTGCTATGTACTGTTCAATGTCTGCGCTGAGGCCTGGCCAGTACACTAACATCCTTGCTCACTGTTTGGTTTTCTTGGTTCCAAGGTGGGCTGCATGTAGCTGCTACAATGTGGCTGACTGCAGGTTCTTGGGAATGATCAATCTTTCTCCCTTGAGAAGAATGCCTTTTGTGAAAGATGGCTTGTGTTGGACGTTCCAGTAGGTTAGGATGTTGTATGGACACTCTTTTCTAGTACTTGGCCAGCCCTCTTGAATTGTTTTGACTAGGGTGCTCAAGGTTTAATCCTGCATTGTTTCCGTCCATATCTGCTCAAGCTTCTGGTTGCTGGTTGGAAGGTTCCGTACTATGTGGTGTACATAGATATCCAGATCTTCTTCCAGTTTTGGATCTGTATTGCTAAGATGGAGGCATGGTAGAGCGTCAGCGACTGGGATTTTGGATCCTGGTGGGAACCTAAGACTCAGGTCGTAAGGCTGGAGCTGAAGCATTAATTGTTGCACTCATGGTGGGGCTTTGTGAATAGAATTTGCTACAACGGTTTTGATGGGGTGGTGGTCAGTCGTGATGTCAACATGGCAACAGTAGAGATAATGGTGGAAGTGTTTACAGCCATACACGATGGCGTATAACTCTTTTTCGAGTTGCAAATACTTCTGCTCTGTCTTGCTGAGCAATCTCAATGCATATGCTGTGACCTGCCCTTCCAAAACAAGGTGGGTGTCGAGCCAGTGGCTGGAGGCATCGACAATGAATTCGACGTTCTTGCTCTGATGGTTGAAGAATGGGGTGTTCAACTCTATAGAGCATTTCAGGTTCTTGAGTGTTTGGATGTGTTCCTCTGACCAGATGAATAGGTCTGCTTTGGTCAGGTCATGGAGTGGTTTGTTTTTTGTGGATAGGCTTGTATTTGGCGAGATAGTTGATCATCCCAAGGAGGGTTAGCACTTCTTCTCGGCATGATGGGTTTGACAAGTGGTTAATGGCGCGAATCTTTTCGGGATCTGGCTGCATCCCTGTGGAGCTGATTATGTGTCCAAAGTAGCTGACACTGGAAGCCGAAAACTTGCACTTATCTTCATTGAAACAGATACTCTTAGCTTGGGCATGTTCAAGTATTGCTGCTAGGCATTCATTGTGCTCTTCTTGCATCATGCTGTACATGATCATGTCATCAATGATGATGAAGAAACCCTCTAGGCCTTCAAAGGCATCTTCCATCCTCCTCTGAAACTCATCTTGTGCTGAGATGATTCCAAAGGGCATTTGCTTGAAACAATATCTTTCATATATTGTGCTGAATGTCATGAGGTAAGATAAATCTTTGGAGAGCAGAATTGACCAGTAACCAGAACGGGCATCAAGTTTTGTGAATATTTTCGCTCCGTATAGCTTGGAGGTGACGTCGTCTAGAGTGGGAATGGGATAGTGGGGCTGTTTTATTGACTTGTTTAGGTCCACAGGGCCTATGCACAGTCTTATGAACCCGTCCTTCTTCTCAACCAAAACCATCAAATTGACCCACTCTGTTGGGGTAACGACCTTTTCGATAATCCCTAGGTCTTCTAGGCGGCTGAGTTCTTGCTTGAGTTTATCCTGCATGGCTGGGGGTACTTGTCTTGCTGGGTAGACAGTTGGGGTGGTATTGTCTTTCAGGTATATGTTGCATTCTCCTTTGAGTTTCCTGATCCCTTTAAACACTTCTTTGTGTTTTTCCTTCGGGAATGGTACTCTTGAAGATGTTGAGTTTACATTCAGTACCAGCTTAATCAGGTCCCAATCAAGGCTTGGGCGGTACCCTATGATGGGGGCAGCTGAAGTTTCTACTACAAAAAATTGCTGCCTGCTGCTTAGGTTATCTTTGTAGCTGCATGATAATTCGCAGACTCCTGTTACAGGGATCCTTGCTCCATAGTAGCTGGTGAGGTGCTGCCTTGGGGGTTTCACAGTGGGCTTTGGGGTGATGAGGTCAAAGTACTTCTTTGGAATGATATTGACCTGGGCTTCTGTGTTGATTTTGAACTGGACAGGGATTGATTGTTGATGATCAAAGGTACCACTGCTTTGTCTTGGTTTTTGCTTTGTTTGATAGAGTACAGGAGTACGGTTTCATCACTGGAGTCCGCTTTGACAGTATCTTCTTCCACTACATTTACTGTCTTACTTTGACAAACTTGTGCAAAATGGTTGAGCTTTTTGCAGATGAAACCATGACTTGCCCTTTGCTGGGCAGACATGGCAGGGAGAGTATGTTTTGCCACAGAAATAGCATGGTTTGCTCTTTGAGCTGCTTCCTTCCTGTTTGTTTCTGCTGCTGTTCTGGTTTGGGTAGCGTGATATGGCATCAATCTCTTGCTTTATGGGATTACACTTAGTTCCATGGAATGTTTAAGCTGTGCCTAGGTCACTTCATGGGTTCTGCACATAATGGTTGCTTTTTCAAGCATAAGTTCATCACCTTCAGCCAGGAGCTTCTCACATATGTTTTGGTTTAGTATTCCGCAAACTATGCAATTGCAGACCATTTCGTTTGGGTCCGAGTAAGAACATGGTTTCACTAATGTCTTAAGCTCTGTAATATATTTCTCTACGCTTTCTGCCTTGGTTTGGTCTCGTTTTTGGAACAGATACTGTGCAAAAACTTTGTTCTTCTGTGGTGATGCATACGCCTTAAATTTCTCAAGGTACCGTTTGATTTTGTTCTGTTCCTCGTCTGCAACAGTGAAGGTGTTGAATATTTCTTGTCCTTTTGCTCCAGCCCAGATAAGTAGGTAGGCACAGAGAGCTTTCTCTGTTTTGCCTGCAAACATCAGTTGGGGGTGCTCTTGGAAATAGTCCCATTCTTCTGCTAGGGAGCTGGCTTCCTAGTTGATTGATGGCTGTAGTACATCCATGAGATCCCACTTCTGACACCATGTAATACTTCTCTAGTATAAAGGTTTATTGACCCTACAAAATAAAGCAACATCTAAGCACAAGACAAGCATTAAGTAAGTGCAAGCATGGTATAGGCAAAAGCAGGGAATTAATCACAAGCATAGCAGAATGCTACATGGGCACCAATGCAGTGGTTAGCTGGTCTCTTTGTTTGACAAATGCTTCTTTCACTGCATCCTTAACTTTAGTGCCCAGTTCCTTTACAGCACTAAGAGCAGACCAGAATGGTTCAAGATTCTTATCCATAATCTTCTGAATATCATTCAAAGATGCCGCACTTGCCACTAGAGGGCTACTTTTGCAAAGTGGGCCTTTCCACTCACAGCCAACTCATTGTGTCAATTTAGTCAGTAGAGAGTACTCTGCCTCTGACATTTCTAGACAGTCAATGCATATCCAGAGGCTACAGCCATCACAGTTCATTGCACATGAATCCTCAGGCAAGTTCTCATCACATGTCATGCACTTATCAGTCCCATTTTTGGGGCTCTGATGAGGTTTCTTTGGTGGCATTATGTTCAAGCTTTAGGATTCTAAGGTAGACAAGACCCATGGGAAGTGCAACACATAAATCACTTTCATCCTATCTAAATAATATGGCCCACTGCAAATTTACCTTGAACTTTACCCCCACCCACTCAGTTCATAGCACATGAATCCTCATGCAAGTTCTCATCATATGTCATGCACTTATTGGTCCCTTTTTTGGGGCTCTGATGAGGTCTCTTTGGTGACATTATTTCAAGCTTTAGGATTCTAAGGTAGAGAAGACCCATGGGAAGTGCAACTCACAAATCACTTTCATCCTAGCTAAATAATATGGCCCACTGCAAACTTACCTTGAACTTTACCCACCACCCACCAAGTTCATAGCACATGAATCCTCATGCAAGTTCTCATCATATGTCATGCACTTATTGGTCCCTTTTTGGGGCTCTGATGAGGTCTCTTTGGTGACATTATTTCAAGCTTTAGGATTCTAAGGTAGAGAAGACCCATGGGAAGTGCAACTCACAAATCACTTTCATCCTAGCTAAATAATATGGCCCACTGCAAACTTACCTTGAACTTTACCCACCACCCACCAAGTTCATAGCACATGAATCCTCATGCAAGTTCTCATCATATGTCATGCACTTATTGGTCCCTTTTTTGGGGCTCTGATGAGGTCTCTTTGGTGGCATTATGTTCAAGCTTTAGGATTCTAAGGTAGAGAAGACCCATGGGAAGTGCAACTCACAAATCACTTTCATCCTAGCTAAATAATATGGCCAACTGCAAATTTACCTTGAACTTTACCCCCACCCACTCAGTTCATAGCACATGAATCCTCATGCAAGTTCTCATCATATGTCATGCACTTATTGGTCCCTTTTTTGGGGTTCTGATGAGGTCTCTTTGGTGACACTATTTCAAGCTTTAGGATTCTAAGGTAGAGAAGACCAATGGGAAGTGCAACTCACAAATCACTTTCATCCTAGCTAAATAATATGGCCCACTGCAAACTTACCTTGAACTTTACCCACCACCCACCCAGTTCATAGCACATGAATCCTCATGCAAGTTCTCATCATAAGATAAGATAAGGGTTTATTCCAAAAACAACACAACACAAAAAAACAAATGACCTTCCATAAGCTAACGCTTGTTTGGAAGTATTTACCCTCATAAAATTAACACTTATAATAACATACTAAAGAGGAAAAAAAAGAGAGAAAAAGAAGAAAGAAAGAAAAAGAAAAAAAAATGAAAATCCTCATGCAAGTTCTCATCATAAGATAAGATAAGGGTTTATTCCAAAAACAACACAACACAAAAAAACAAATGACCTTCCATAAGCTAACGCTTGTTTGGAAGTATTTACCCTCATAAAATTAACACTTATAATAACATACTAAAGAGTAAAAAAAGAGAGAAAAAGAAAAAAGAAAGAAAAAGAAAAAAAAAGAAGAAAAAATGAAAATCTTACACTCACTCAGCTCCTGGTTGCAATAACCAAAAATCAATACTTCACATACTCCAAAACTTCCCACCGCCATCCCATAAATAATAAATAACAAAACAAAACATATGTCATGCACTTATTGGTCCCTTTTTCGGGGCTCTGATGAGGTCTCTTTGGTGGCATTATGTTCAAGCTTTAGTATTCTAAGGTAGAGAAGACCCATGGGAAGTGCAACTCACAAATCACTTTCATCCTAGCTAAATAATATGGCCCATTGCAAACTTACCTTGAACTTTACCCCCACCCACCCAGTTCATAGCACATGAATCCTCATGCAAGTTCTTATCATATGTCATGCACTTATTGGTCCTTTTTTTGGGGCTCTGATGAGGTCTCTTTGGTGGCATTATGTTCAAGCTTTAGGATTCTAAGGTAGAGAAGACCATGGGAAGTGCAACTCACAAATCACTTTCATCATAGCTAAATAATATGGCCCACACTTTACCCCCACCCACCCAGTTCATAGCACATGAATCCTCATGCAAGTTCTCATCATATGTCATGCACTTATTGGTCCCTTTTTTGGGGCTCTGATGAGGTCTCTTTGGTGGCATTATGTTCAAGCTTTAGGATTCTAAGGTAGAGAAGACCCATGGGAAGTGCAACTCACAAATCACTTTCATCCTAGCTAAATAATATGGCCCATTGCAAACTTACCTTGAACTTTACCCCCACCCACCCAGTTCATAGCACATGAATCCTCATGCAAGTTCTTATCATATGTCATGCACTTATTGGTCCTTTTTTTGGGGCTCTGATGAGGTCTCTTTGGTGGCATTATGTTCAAGCTTTAGGATTCTAAGGTAGAGAAGACCATGGGAAGTGCAACTCACAATCACTTTCATCCTAGGCTAGCTAAATAATATGGCCTGCTGCAAACTTACCTTGAACTTTACCCCCACCCACCCCCTAATGTGCAAATATATACCCTGAATTGTTGACAGCAAAGTTTCAAATCACAAAATTCAGGGCTATTTTTGTCAACAACATTTGAAAAACTTGAAATGGTTTGAATTGAGTTGCCTAATAAATGAGGTTTGAATTGTTATAGGCCTAGGCTAAATAAGTATTTTTGGAATAGCCTATAATACTCTTGAACAACTTATTTGTAAGCTAGTGATGTTTTTAACCACTTTTCAATAACTTAACTAGTGTTGATAACTTCTTTGTGTGCTTATCAAAATGAAATACCTTTGGGGCCCCTTTTAGGGTTCAAGATGCAATTTGCAACAGAAGCAATTGAACAATTGCTTCTGTGCATAAAAAAGAGCATAAAAAACTTTTCCGTGGGGGTAAACGCCAGCCACCGTTATTGTCATCCCTGGAAGCATGTTTATGGGACCTTTTGACTATTTTGGATAAGTTTTATTCAGAAATTTTGATCTACAATGCCAAAGGAGGGCCAGTAGGGGCACAAAAAGTCACAGAAGGGAGGTTCATCATTTTTTCTCTCATCTCATAATACAACATTGTATTATGAGAGAGCATAAAAAAGTGCATCAAATGACATTTTCCCTTTCATCTATAATTTGCCAAATTCTTTTTTTATTCTTATGAGAGAAACTTTATGCTGAACACTAGGCATAAGTTCAATGATTTTGTTGGTTTGCATTCTTTGTTCTTAAACTAGTCTATTCCTCATCAATAGCCTAATCAGTTCATTAGTCTAGCACCATTAAAAATAAGTTAGTTTAGTTTTTAGCCTAAGGTTGTATAAAAGAAATGAGTGCCTGAAAAGCAATCAGGTCTAGTTACTAGCCAAGGTAAGTCAGGAGGCTGGCACAGGGTTTCCTACTTAAACAAGGACCCAGGTTGCCTGATCCTCAATTTTCCTCTATTTATGGTGTTTTTAACTTGTTCCTTGAATTTTTAGCTTAATTTTCAGAAAAGCGACGTTAATTGAATTTAACTTGCCTGTCTTAAAGTTAAAAACTTTTTACCCATGCTCCCTTCTTTTAAATTCATTGCGACGAATTTCTCCATATAGCAGTTTCTTTTTTAATAGAGCTCCGTTTCCAGACAATCCACATCCAACAGGGGAATGAACACGAGTTGTGCAGATTATCGTTTTGAGTGTCGTGTTTAACACGAGTTTGGGTCTTTTCAGATCCTGTGTCAAACCACGCTATTTTGATGCCTTACAAGCCCTTTTCAGAACTGTATAAAAATGATGTCATTTCACTATCCTAAAGCAGTCTATCATTCATCTATTCTAAAGCAGAACTAAGGTGCATGATCATGGAATAAGGGTAATTCAAATAGTCTATTTCGTAGATTTATGACTGACCGCAAAGTTTTTAAAAAAAAAGTATTGTATATATTCTCTTTCTTTATCCTTGTCCTTGTTAAGTGACACACCCTTACAAACATGTCTTATGGTGTGCTGTGGATTGATTCGTTGTATTTGATTTGTAATAAATTATTATACTACTGCTGCTACTACTAAATAAGGGTTGAATGATACCATGACAACGTTAAATGAGGAGGGGGATTTGAACTAATGAAAAGATGTAACAACAAATGCTGTTTTTGAAAATAGACTGTCAAAATTAAAAGTTAAGAAGACCAAGGGTCTTAATTTTGTAAGTGAAAAAACAAACCTGATTTTGTGGCCACGTGACTATCAAGGGCTTATTAGCGTTTTTTTTCTGTAACCGTAAGAAATGCAAACATTCTGGTTTTTCTTCTTAGAAAGAGAGGTCTTTGGGTACTATTCCATTTAGGCCTTCTCCTTTTCCGCGAAAATTCAGGGATGTATTCTGCCACATTAATGTGATCCCATCTATTGGAGACATACTTCTTGTTATAATTCGTCTTGTCTATCTCAGTCCTCATTGGAGATTTGGAATCACCAATAATTCAGCATATTATTCTTTAGTTTTCATCTCCACTAACATGCAAAAATGATTATATTCACAAGTCGTGGTGGGAAGAGGTCGTAAGAAAGGACTTAAAGAAAAGTTAGAGCTTCTGAGAAGAATTTAAAGAGGGAGCTTTGAATAGACTATGATGGAGGAGGAGCGTATGTAGCTGTGTTAATCAGCGATTAAGTATGTCAATATTACCACCCGATTTTTATCAGGTTTCATACAAAGTCAAATAGCAAAGGAAATTTTTCATATCCAGAATGCTTATCCGATAGAATTCAGCAAATTTCTTTGACTTACTCACAGAAATAGCAAAATCTGAGCTTATTTTTAGATGTTTTCTTGAATGACTGACTGCAAATGAAGTACTAGATAGCACACAACTCATGTCAACCATGACTTTAATTAGCTGTTATTACTTCCGCTGATAGCCAGCCAATATTCTGTTCTCCCTCGACCAATAGATGTTAGAGTTTCTTTAGATGCTGGTTTCAATATTTTCGAATTCTATCTGATAAACCTTCCCGATAACATTAATTTTCCTTTATTAGAAATATATATATTTTATTTACATATGTTGTAATTTCACTCATAACGACTAGTTTGTCTACAGCTTCGTTGACAATCATCAGTCATTCTTGCTACATCAGCAACTGCGGCTAAAGAAGCCTTCCCTTGACCGTATCAATAATAGGTTTGATTTCATCACCTTAGGCCGAATTTTAACAACTACTTTCTGCGATTTTGCTGCGGTTGAGTCAAATTGGTGAGATTATTTACGGCAATGAGTTTTACATAAGTAAGCACCAAGCGGTGGTTGTCCAGGCTCATTTATGTCGAAACACGTAATTACACCGGCTCGAAGAGCACACGCTCCTCCTCCATCCCAATTTATTCAAAGCCTTCCTCTTCACACCCTCCCAGGAATCTCCCATTTCCCTTAGATTTTCCCTTGCGACATCCTCTCACCCCATTCGGGACCAACCTCGACCTGCTTTTCGTTTGGCCGACAAGGACAATCGGTAATCTTTAATCCACAGAACGTGCTCTAGCCTTCCCAACCTTCCTCTCCTCATAACCCTAGAAATCGGGACTGAACCACACCTGTCGTAGAGCCTAATGTTTGAAATACAGTCAGTCAGTTGGGCACCCAAAACAATCCATAGGCAATTTCTCTGGGAAACATCTAGCAAATTCTCCTCCGTTTTTTAAAGCGCCCATGCTTCATAAGCATACTTTACCACTTTCATCACTGTAGCTCCCAGTATTCTAATCTTGATTCGTAGGCTTATCTTCCTATTCTTCCAAGCTTTTTTCAACAGTGAAAAAGCATCCTGGGCCTTGGCTATTCTACTTTTAACAACTTCACTGCGCTTCAGATTCGTAGGAGGAAACTCCAGTGAGTTCGTCTCTGCTAAACAGATTTGTATAAATATACGTATAACCCACACAGATTGTTATAAGTAAAAGTTTAAAAGCAAGGAAGAGGAGGGGGGTGTCTTTAGGGAACATGAATATTGATTCCCATGCAAAATGGCATTGCACTATGGCGGAGGAACACAGAAAAAGTAATGTGAGTATACAAGAGTAATTTGAGTCACTCGCAGAACGGTAAGTATTTTACAAAAGTAGAAATCTCGGACCAAAGCTAGAATTTTGGTACGAGCGTGAAAGAGTGGCTTTTCGCAAACCTAGTTGATGAGCTAAGCAAATAAAACCTTCAAAAATAGATCTACAGACAAGATTACATTACAAGAAGAATTTTTAAAAATCCTACCTCCTACCCGTTCCCCGCTCCTGTGGATTTAAATCCTACCCGTTCCAGGCTCCTGCGGATTAAAATCCTACCCATTCCGCGCTCCAGCTGGTTTATTTCTGAAAGTTTCCTTCAAGTAATTAAACAACTTTTCCACTCTTCAACACCTCCTTTGATCTTTCTTTTTACTGATTCACAATGGATCTTATGCTTCCAAACTGACTTTTCAAGCTCCCAAAAGCTCATTACAAGGTTTTTTCTTGCATTTTCCAACAACATTCATATAAACTATATTTTTCTGACAAGGGTGAAAGGGTAGATAGCCAGTTTTAAGAAGTTCCATATTTTCAATTTTTCTAAGTACGATTTTTTTTCAAATATAAACGAGGAAAATTAGTGCAATTATATGTTACTCCTATTATCATAATTACTTTACATGAGCCTTACTTTAATTAATACCTATTTTAAATATATTTTACCTAATATAAACTACCTATTTTAATTTGATCAGCAATACTTTGGTGAAACAACAACCAAGAAAAACAACTATACCACAAGTAAAGCAGTTTGGGAAGTCATTAGGGACGAAACACTCGTTAGTTAAGTTACAAATAAAATGATCAGATACAACTGGTGGTTTATTTTTGGACGTTTGATTAAAGTAACTCGAGAACTTTTCCATTCTTTAATGCTGTCACCGACCTTTTTTTTCCTGGCTCGTCATGGATTTCGTTGTTCCAAACTGACTTTTTTAATTCCTTCAAGCGCAAAATTTTTGAAACTAATACGAAGTGAGTCCGGCCTGCAGAGAGCCAGCATACTATTAAATTTACGTTATATTTTTACACGATTCCCTTCTTATGTATACATTTTTTTATTCTCTTTAAAATACTATTCGGTTTTGTTCTTTATTTTTGTCTACAGTATTGTCCACAGTAGAGGTAATACAGAAGCGAAAACTCCTATACTTTCCATTGAAGATTTTTGACACATCTAAAATCACACAAGCTTTACGACCCTGGCTCCGCGCACGCGCAATGACAAACGTTTCCGATGGAAAAGCAAGTAGCACCTGAAACTATGGCTCTGACGGTCTGTGAAACTTCTCAAATTACGCGCTGTGAAATGTGTGTCATGTTTGGAGAAGCATTTTGTTACTGTATATTACCTCTACTGTGGTATTGTCTTATGACAGCACATGATTCGTTTCTTGCTCTTTTATATACCCCACCCCCCTCCTCTAAAAAAATCATTCGTATGTACCTACATCTTCCCGTCAAATCAAGGCGTGTTACACATCTCCTAGATAAAGCCCGCAGCAAGCCAAAAACACCAATTACATTATTCAGACATTTTATTTGATAGAGAAAAAACAATCAACACAGAGAGAGAGAGAGAGAGAAATTGGCAGACTTTTGAAGCAGCCTTTGAAATCAAATTGACTATTTCAGAACCAGACATTTCATCACATCTTACAACATTTTCGTAAATTTAAAGTGGATGACGGAAGTTTTTGCCAGCATACTTGGCGTTACTGCCAAGCTCTTCTTCAATGCGAAGAATTTGATTGTATTTTGCAAGACGCTCTGATCGACATGGAGCACCAGTTTTGATCTAAAATAAGCAAAATATTGTAATTATTTTTAAAATAATGTTTCTTAATAAAAAAAATAATCACGGACCATTTCATATGTTTTTAATTTTCGTTTATTATATTCAAAATTTTGGGAGTAAATAATTTTACTTTTATACGAAAGAGAAAGAACAAGAAATTAAAACAAGTAGGAGAGAGAGAGAGAGAGAGAGAGAGAGAGAGAGAGAGAGAGAGAGAGAGAGAGAGAGAGAGAGAGAGAGAGAGAGAGAGAGAGAGAGAGAGAGAGAGAGAGAGAGAGAGAGAGAGTACAGTACAGCAGCTGTTTCATAAATTATACGTTAAAAAAAAGCTTCGCATGAGTAAAATATAGGTTTAACAGTCTTCAGTTACACTAGAGGCTTGTAAGATAGATGACTTGTACAAATTGAAGTTGATTATTTCCTTTTCATAAATAACATCCTTAATATTCATATTTAAGGGGCTGGCCTATTGGTTTCGCGCGTTTTTAAATTAAAGGGCCAAGGAAAGTGAAAATAAAATTTAATTGAATTGGTCAAGTGGAAATGTACACAACAATTCACACCATAAAAAATATAAAAAAGGGAAAGATTGGGACTCTAATTATTAATGAATGACCCCCATACGCATTTATCCAGTTTTTGTTAGCAGTGGCTGCCAAATCTAAGATGATAAACGTGGGCAAAAATAGCTAAAAAGATAATGCACACAAAAACTTAAGAAAGTACAGTTATCTTCAACATGAATTTCAACAAATTGCTAATGTTTGAGCTTTTACGGAAAAAAGGCGTTGCCAAAGTTTAAATGATTAGTTTTGGTTCAGTTCCAAGGTTCAACGTAATATAACGTACACAAAATATGTTGCTCCCCTAAAAACTTTATAAAAATCGTGCTTCTGTGAGACACCGTTCACAAAATTTTTTACAACAAACATTTCATAAGGTAAAAAGATCTTCTTTTCTTTTGAATGAAAGTTGTCAACATAATAACTATTATTGATTTGAACTCTTTAAATTCGTAATTTCTGGAATCAATTTTAAAAAGTTAATATATATATATATATATATATATATATATATATATATATATATATATAACACCGCTTAAACCATGAGACATTTCTCATTTATTTTACCAATTTCCTAATATTTTAATCTAATAGCATAGATATCCAAAACTTTTTTCTTTATATAGTAATAAACAAGATATAACCTACAATCCCGAGATATTTGTCTTTTATTCTAAATTCTTGCTCTTCTCATCTCGTTCTTACAGTTACCTAAAACTCGGATTACTCAGTGCAAGAGTTTTCTTATATTAGTAGCCGGTACGATGTGTACAAAAGTTAAAGTCCCGAACACCAAAGAGATAAGGCTATCCCCGGTTAAGCACAGAGCTGTGGAGTCAGTAAATTCTGACCGATTTCCCAATGTTTTATTCGAAACCTGTCTCTTTTAAGGTAGGATGCTGCCTCTAATTGTGATTTTAGGGACCAAACTAGGATTCTTGCTTTCTAATATTTGACTGCAGCAAACCGAGTATTTGTCTAGAGCAGCATTTCATCACTTGAATCCAGGATGATTTATCTTCACCAGTCCTGACGCCTAAGCAGACTAGGTTGCAGCCCCAGCTCCCAAGCCTTTCATTTCTACCAACCATTACTCATTGAGCAGTAGAATTTACCCAGAGCGGCATTTCATTAGCTAGATTTAAAATAACTTATCTCAACAATCCTTGACACCTAGGTTGCAGCCCCAGCAACAATACGTAATTTGCATTATGTACTTCGTTCAATTTTCCTCAAGGGCCCCCATAACCCCTGTTATCTTAGATAAAATTTTTGTTGGCACTTTTGCTGAGATTATTTGGAAGGTCGAAATATACTTTTGTGGATGATATGAATCTTGAATTTAATGGTCTAGTGCCTCAGTATATTAATATTACTGATTACTCTCAGATAGATTCTAGTAGAAAAAAGGTTGGCATATACGGTCTTGGATGATAGCTCGGATTGAAAATTAAGAGGATCGTTCTCAGGAAAAACAGGGGCGTAAACCCGCAGAGAAAGGCAGAATGACTATGGGGCCTGTAACCCGGCAGAACTAATTTGTATCCTAATTTTGTGGTGCTGGGGTAGCCTCCGTTGTCCTTCTCCTTCTATATGTTATGATTTTTTTTGGTTCATCTTCTTTATCTTTATTTTTGGAGTACTTGAACTCATTGTAATAATTGTTAGCCTTCCTTTTGAGCTTAGCTCCCTGTTGGCTCTATGTAATTCTATTTGTGTTGTTATATTTGCATGAAATTAAAACTATCTATCTATCTATCTATCTATCCTTATAGATTTAAAAATTACATTGCAAGTCTCTGTGTATAGGGATTCCAATAAACAGGACTCCGGAAATGGTGTGCCAAACATTACCCAAAGGGCGAAGACGCTAATTTGTCTGACCTTCTCGTAATTCACAGTTAGGTTTTAGTAGAGAAAGGTCGATTATGTTTGTTCCGGCGGGTTCAATAAACCAGAATTTTTCAAGAATCCTTTTTAAAAAAAACAGGACCTCAAATTTTGTAATGAGGTCCTGCTAAAGTACGCTGTCAAACTTTTATCCCTGTTCAGTTTTAAGCTTATATCCCAAAACTTTGAGTCCCTGGGGACTTCTATATACAAAAATCGTTATTTTGGGGCCGTGGGCACTTTGAAAAGGGAGTAGAAAGGGTGTCAATTTCTTTATGAACTGGCATGAGAATTATCCGAGATAATTATATTACACAAGCATACCCTGCACAAGAATGAATTGTGTAGGATGCAAAATTTGTGCTTGGACACTACGCAAGAATGAAATGAAAGGAACAATAAAAATTTGTTGGCCCAAAAACGAGCCCGAAAGAGGCAAATCAACTTTTGTTTCTGTCTGATTGACGTTGACCTGTAAGGGATTGTTTTTTGTGATAATATTAAATTTTAAGGGAAATGGGGGTAGGAGTGATTTGTGGGGCCCATAAAATTTGTGTAAGGCCCTTTGCAACTTATCAGTTTTGAAACTTGCCCTCGAACGTATATAGACCAAAGGCCCAAGATGTACAAACTCTTTCTTTTATTGGAGGCACACGGTCCCCAAAAACAGGACCCAATAATTTGTTTCTTAATCAACTTGAAAATTATATTTCTTTGGTCAATGTTTTTGTTTATTGGGTATTAATTCTTTATGTCAAAGTCATGGGCACCCAGCTTTAGGAGGGGGGCTTACCTGGTCTAATCGGCACTTCCAATGCTATATAATTGAATATCTCAAGACAAAATATCACAGGCAGCGCGATAGGGCTGCTTATTTTAGACCAGGGCACTTCTTAGAAAGAAATGTCATAGGCACTTCAAAAAAGAGTTTATGAAGGGCAACCAGCTCCTCTCCCCAACTTCAATCACTTCCCCAAATACATCCAATCAAAATTTTATGATAAACATTTTGTTCAGCCTAGTTTAAAGGTCTGGAAATTATGACTTTGAAGATGATACCTCCCCCCTCACAGACCTCAGGGCAAGGGTTGTAAGTTATGCCCTGGGGGATATAAGGTTTTTTATAGAAAGGATGGTCGTATAAACCTTAGAGGGGGCTCATTTGATTGGCAATCAGAAGTTCTACTGGCCATTTTAACAGTCAAAAGTAATAGGTGGTCAAACACCCCCACCCGTACACCAATCATTTCCCCAAACGCATCCAATCATAATTTTTTATCTAGCCATTTTGTTCAGCGTAGTTGAAAAAGTCCAAAAATTATGTCTTTGAGGATTACCCCCCCCCCACAAATAGCTCTCAGGGTAACGGTTGTAAGTTATGCCATGGGGGCATATAAAGTTCTTATAAAAATGGTGGTCGAATAAACTTCAAAGAGGCCTCATTGGATTGGTAATCAGAAGTTATAGTGCTCTTTTTAAGAGTCAAAGTGATCAGAGAGCAAATACCCTCCCTCCCCCCACACATAAACAAACACATGTCGTATTTTCCCAAAACGCATCTGATAGAAATTTTGAGATGGCCATTTGTTGTTTTAAAAAATACGAAAAGGGTTCATTCGGTTGGTAATTGAAAGGGCTACTGCCCTCTTTAATAGTCAAAAAGTGATTAGAGGGAAACCATTCCCCCACGCCCATCATTTCACCAAACACTTCCAATCAAAATCTCGAGATAGTTATTTTGTTTGACGTAGTTAAAAGTCCATAAACTATGTCTTTGAGGATGACAACCCCCTCCCAGTCCTCATGGCAAGGATTGTAAGTTATGCCCCGAGAGCATTTAAGGTTTTTATCGAAACAGTGGTCGTATAAACTTCAGAGGGGGCTCAGTTGATTGGAAATCGGAAGTTAAAGTGTCATTTTTAAGAGTCAAATTTATCGGAGGGTAGCTATACCCTCCCCCGAGTCATATTTTCCCCAAATTCATCTGAACGAAGTTTTGAGATAACTATTTGGTCAAAAATAGTCAAAAGATCTCATTAAACGGCTTTTGAGGTTGAAATACCCCCCCCCCCGAATATGGGGTAAGTATTGTAAGTTATGCCCCAGGGCTTCTAAGATTTTTATGAAGAGGTGGTCTCATTCGATTGGAAAGGCATGGTTCTAGTTCCGTTATAAGAGTCAAGTTATGTGGGAGGATCCTTCTATGAAGAAAGTTTCATGGGGGAAGGGACATTGCTATGAAGGGGGCGCCAGATTTCCCAGCATTCTTAAACAAAAGACCAGAAATTAAATAAAAAAAAAATCAACTGAAAGTAAGGAGCAACACCACAACTTAAAACGAACAGAAAATATTACGTATATGATTGGGTTCACCCTCTAGTCAATACCTCGCTCTTTAAGCCAAAGAGGTTTTAGTACTTTCATAAGAGCTATTTATTCTAATTAACGGCCTTTGTGATTAAGGATCATTTTTAAAGAATTGGAACAGAATTTGAAATTTAGCTTAAAGAGAAAGGTATTGACTAGGGGGCGAACTCCCTAATATACGTATTAAGAATATATGAATATAGAAGTTCGTTACGTAAGTTAATTCGTAAGTTACATATATTTATTGCTAATAAAAACATTCGTAAATAAAATTAAACAAGTTTCGAGAAAGCCATTTAACCAAATAAAAGTAAAATTAATATAAAAATTTTGTTGTAATTATTCATGTACGGTGAGCCAAAATCAAAACTTGTATTAATTCAAAAACGTTAAAAAATTAAATGAAATAAACAAGTTTTTTTAACTGAAAGTAAAGAACGACGTTAAAACTTAAAACGAACAGAAATTATTCCGTATATAAAAGGGCTTTCCCCTCTAAACGCCTTGCTCTTTACGTTAAAGTTTGACTTTCTCACAACTCTATTTTTTTTGAAAGAATAAGAAAATTTAGCGTAAAGAGCGAGGCGTTGAGGAGGGGACAGCCCCTCTCATATACGGAATAATTTCTGTATTGGTATTTCTGTATAGTATTGGTTTTGGTTTATTGGAAAGCCATTTAGCACAAGAAGAGTAAAATTAATATACAAATTTTGTTTTACTTATTCAATGACGGTGAGCCAAAATAAAAGCTGCATAAACTAAAAAACGATCAGAAATTAAATAAAAAAAAATTAACTGAAAGTAAAGAGCGACATTAGGAGGAAATGGTTGGCGTAAGAAGGGGGTTGGTTCCCCTTCAATCACTTTCGACTATTATATAGGGCACTAACCCTTTCAATTTCCAATTGAATGAGCCCTTTTTGAAGTTTATACAACATCACTATCTATAAAAACCTTATATGGCCCCAGCACATAACTTACAACCCTGGCGATTAGGGCTCAGAGGGGGTTATCATCCCTCAAAGACCTGATTTCCGAGACTTCTAACTATGTTGAACAAAATGGCAATCTAAAAATTTTGATTGGATATGTTTGGGGAAAAGGTGGGCGTGAGAGGGGGGTTAGTTGCCCTCCATTTACGTTCGACTATTAAAAAGGGCACTAGTCCTTTCAATTTCCAATCGAAAGAGTTCTTATTAAAGTTTTTACAACATCACTATCTATAAAAACCTTATATGCCCCCAGGGTATAACTTATAACCCTTGCCCTGAGGGCTCTGAGGGGGTTATCATCCTCAAAGACCTAATTTCCAAAACTTTTAACTACGTTGAATAAAATTGCAATTTAAAAAATTTTCATTGGATGTGTTTGGGGAAAAGGTGGGTGTGAGAGGGGGTTAGGTGCCCTCCAATCACTTTCGACTATGAAAAAGGGCATTATCCCTTTGAATTTCTGATCAAAAGAGCCCTTTTTCAAGTTTCTACGACAAAGCTTTCAATAAAAACCTTTTATACCCCCAGGGTATAACTGAAAACCCTTGCTCTGAGGGCTGTGGGGGAGTGTCATCCTCCAAAGATATAATTTCCTCTTTAACTACTTTGAACAAAATGGCTATCTCAAAATTTTGATTGGGTGGATTCGGATAAATGGTGGGCGTGGAAGGGGTGTTAGTTGCCTTCCAAACAGTTTCGACTGTTAAAAAGAGCACCAGCCATTTCATTTTCCAATCGATTGAGCCCTTTTTGAAGCTTCTACGACAACGCTTTCTATACGAACATTATATGCCCCCATGGCATAACTTACAACCCTTGCCCTAAGGGCTTTGGGGGGTTGTCATCCTCAAAGACCTAACCTCCAGAACTTTCAACTACGTTGAACAAAATGGCTATCTCAAAATTTTGATTGAATGTGTTTGAGGAAAAGGGTAGGAGTGAGAGCGGGGGGGGGCTTGATGACCTGCAATCAATTTTGACTACAAAAAAGGGCTCTAAGCCCTTTTGAATTCCCAATCGAATGAGCCCTTTTTTGAAGTTTCTACGACAAAGCTTTCTATAAAAAAAAACCTTATATTTCCCCAGGGCATAACTTACAACCCCTTCCTTGAGGGCTGTGGGGGAGTGTCCTCCTCAAAAGCTGTAATTTATATCTGGAAATCAACTGTGCTGAACAAAATGGCTATCTCAACATTTTAATTGGATATGTTTAGGGAGATGGCGGGCGTGGAAGGGGTGTTGGTTGCCTTCCAATCACTTTCCACTATTAAAAAGGGCACAAGCCACTCCATTCTCCGAATCGAATGAGCCCTCCTCCTTTTCGAAGTTTCTACACAACTCCTTCCATATGAAGTGCCCTGGTCTAGAACAAAAAAATTAATGCTACATTGTGCCAACATCGTTCCTTGCTAAGGCAGCAGCGATTGCGCTGCCTATGATATTGCAGATGTAGCGTTTCAACAACCTGAGAGTTTCCGCATCACTTATTGAGCTGTTCCAAAGAAGTTGTAGATAAGGTGCTATTAAAATCTGGATGCTCATTAGTTTCTTTTCATTTAGCTATTCCCTCTCCCTCTAAGACATGGCTCAACTTCTACCTGCCTCTCTTGATGTTATTAAACTAAATAGAAAACAAGTTTAAAAAACAAGTTTTTTAACTGAAAGTAAGGAGCGACATTAAAATTTATAACGAACAGAAATTATTCCTTATATGAAAGGGGCTGTTCCACTCCTCAACGCCTTCCTCTTTACGCTAAAGTTTGACTCTTCTCTAGCAACTCTATTTTTCAAAACAATAAAAAAAATTAGCGTAAAGAGCGGGCGTTGAGGAAGGGACAGCCCTTTTCATATACGAAATAATTTTTGTTTGTTTTAAGTTTTGAAGTCGCTCCTTACTTTCAGTTAAGAAAAACTTGTTTCCTTATTTAGTTTCTAAACGTTTTTGAATTAATGCAGGTTTTGAATTTGGCTTACCATGCATGAATAATTAAAACGAAATTTGCATAATAATTTACTTTTTTTCCTAAAAATATTTAAAGCCGTTGGGGAAAAGAAACAATTAACAGATTATAATATCCAATAACCTTGACTCAGCTGTTCAGGATCGCATAAAGTTACGTGTAAAATCCAAACAAGAAAAGGGTAACGTAACATTGATGATAATATTATCAGAATATAAAGATTGGTAGTGTCCAGTTTAAAACAGTTGGTGATAGCAACTTGTAAAGAATTAGAATTTGTTTAATAATAAAAATTTTCCAATTATTATATATGTAATTATTTATTATTATTATTATTATATAATATATTATTATAAGATATATATATATATATATATATATATATATATATATATATATATATATATATATATATATATATATATATATATATATATATATATATATATATATATATATATATATATATATATATATATATATATATATATGTGTGTGTGTGTGTGTGTGTGTGTGTGTGTGTGTGTGTGTGTGTGTGTGTGTGTGTGTGTGTGTGTGTGTGTGTGTGTGTGTGTGTGTGTGTGTGTGTGTGTGTGTGTGTGTGTGTGTGTGTGTGTGTGTGTGTGTGTGTGTGTGTGTGTGTGTGTGTGTGTTGTGTGTTTGTGTGTTTTTGTGTTTTTTTTTGTTAGTTTGTGTGTGTTTGTTTTTTTTTGTTTTGTTGTGTGTGGTGTGTGTTGATAAAGTTAGGAGTTTTTGTTTAGTTTTTTTTATATTTTGATGTTTTTTTTTTTTTTTTTATTTACGCGTATGTTATTACGTATATGAGGGGGTTCTCCCCTTAGTCAATACTACGCTCTTTACGTTAAAAGTTAAAAAAAAAATTAAATTCACAAACCCCTGAATCACAAAGACCGTTTAATTAGAATAGATAGCTCTTTTGAAAGCACTAAAAAAACTGTTGCGTAAAGAGCGAGGTATTGACTTGGGGGAGAACCCCCTGATATAAGTAATAATTTCTGCTCGTTTTAAGTTCTAATGTTGCTTCTTACTTTCAGTTGAAAAAACTTGTTTTTTTTTAAATTTAATTTCTGATCGTTTTTTAAATAATGCTTGGAAATCCGGCGTCCCCTTCATAGAAATGTACCTTACCCCAAAGAAACATCCTCCACGGAAAGATTCTCCCGAGTAACCCCCTCCTCCAGTCCCCCCCACCAGAAAAAAAATCCTTCCAGAAAATGTCTGTATACTTCCCAATAACCAATACGATATGTAAGCAATGGGCAAAGTTCATAACTTGCAGCCCTTCCCCTGGGTCCTGTGGGGAATGAAGTCATCCTAAAAGACATATTTATTAGACTTTCGACTATGCTGAACAAAATGGCTATCTCAAAATTTTAATTGGGTGACTTTGAGAAAAAAAGAGCGTGGGATGGGGCCTAGTTGCCCTCCATTTTTTTTGTAGCCTAAAAAGTGCACTAGAACTTTTAATGTCCATTCCAATTAGCCCTCCTACGATATTCTAGGACCACTGGCTCGATACGATCACCCCTGGGGGAAAAAAAAAATACGCATCCGTGATCTTTCTTCTGGCAAAAAATGGAAAATTCCACGTTTTTGTAGATAGGAGTTTAAAACCTCTACAGTTAGGTTCTCTGATACGCTGAATATGATGGTTTAATTTTCATTAAGGTTCTATAACTTTTAGGGGGTCTTTCCCCCTTTTTTGAAAATGGGCCAAATTTTCTCAGGCGCGTGATTTTTGATGGGTAAGATCAAACTTATGAAACTTGTATATTGGAAATCAGCATTAAAATCTGATTCTTTTGATGTATCTATTGGCATCAAAATTCCATTTTTTAGAGTTTCGGTTACCATTGAGCCGGGTCGCTCCTTACTTACAGTTCTTTACCACGAACTGTTTGATATGAGCAGTCTCATCTGGTAGCAAAGAGAATGCCTGGCTATCATTTACTTCTTTGACTATTGTATCTTGTAGTATAGTCCCACAAATATTTATCAGGCCGTTTTGGACTCTATGAGATGTATATTTAGCTTTTCCTGAATGTGTCGTTATGTGGTCTTTAAGAACTTGATCTCCTGCTTCAATGCAAAAACGAAGTAGATCTTCAAAGTTTCCTCCATTTGAATGATTTCCACGGAGAGCAATGTCGTGACTACCACAAAATATAATTGCTTTTAAAATTGATGTAAGTTTGCTTTGGTTTATCTGTATAAGATGAGATATAGCAGAATCCAGTTGTTCTTTGATGTTTTTTTCTTCATCGTCATTGAATCACAGAAGTTATTAGCATCAATTACGGCTTCTTGGTGCCACTGGGATTTGGCATGATCCCTTGCGTCTTCATGAAAATGTTTGAAGTCCTTGTGAGCTATGAAACTAAATTAAACAGTACTATTTGTGTCCAAATTTTTAAAAGGGTGTATTTTGTTAAAAATTGCTGAAAATTTTTCTCCAGCATACAAATAGCAGGTCAAACTATAAAGTCTTAAAAAACGAAAAGATTTAAAGTATTACTTTCTTTTTCCATGAAAAGACTATGTCAATATAAAACGAACAGAAATTAATTTAAAAAACACTTTCCAAAAAATAAGTTTTTCAAAGAAAAGTAAAGAACTCCATTAAACAAAAAATTAGCAAAAATAAAATCAAATAATCTACCAAGCGTGAAACTACCCCAAATCAGCATCGATAAATAAATGAAACCCAAACGAACAGAAATTACAATAATTAACCGGGTCAAACTCAAAACGAGCAGAAATTAACATAAGTTGGGCGCAAAACCCCTTTGCCTTCCCAAGGTCAGAAAAAAATGTGCACTTTACTGAAAAAATAGAAATGAATGCGCATTGTCAGTTTAATATACATATACTGATATTTAGTAATCAAAATGTTAAAATTATTTGATTTATTAAATTTATAAAAGTAAAAACATTTGTATTTTTTCAGTAAATTGCAAATTTTGTTCTGGCCTTGGGAAGGGATAGGGGTTTTGCGCCCAACTTATGTTAATTTCTGCTCGTTTTGAGTTTGACTCGGTTATTTATTGTAATTTCTGTTCGTTTGGGTTTAATTTATTTATCGATGCTAAAAGTAAATCGATATGTTTTTACTTTTATCGATATAAAAGTAAAAACATTTGTATTTTTTCAGTAAATTGCAAATTTTGTTCTGGCCTTGGGAAGGCATAGGGGTTTTGAGCCCAACTTATGTTAATTTCTGCTCGTTTTGAGTTTGACTCGGTTTAATTGTAATTTCTGTTCGTTTTGGGTTTCATTTATTTATCAATGCTGATTTGTGGTAGTTTCACGCTTTGTAGATTATTTGATTTTATTTTTGCAAATTTTTAGTTTAATGGAGTTCTTTACTTTTCTTTGAAAAACTTATTTTGTGGAAAAAGTTTTTCAAATAAATTTCTGTTCGTTTTATATTGACATAGTCTTTTCAGGGAAAAAGAAAATAAAACTTTAAATCTTTTCATTTTTAAGACTTTATAGTTTGACCTGCTATTTGTATGCTGGAGAAAGATTTGTCAGCTATTTTTAACAACATACACAATTTTAAAAATTTGGACACAAATAGTACTGTTTAACTTAGTTTCATACCTCCTCTAGTTGACCTGAAATGGAAAACTTGATACCATTCGCAAAAAAATCTGTTGACTTTCTTTGATAGTAAACATTACACTTACACTATTTTGATTTGGTTAAATTTTAAGAGCAGAAGTGACCTCGAAAGTTTGAACATAATACCCTCTGTCGATCTTTGGATACTGCTGAGATGCCTCATTGGGATTTAGTCTTATCACATTGAATTTTCATTTAGTCTTTTGGAAACGTTTAGTTTTTAAACATATTGGGCCAATGAAAGCGTGGGCGTGGGAGGGGGATTAGTTACCCTCCAATCACTTTCGACTATTAAAAAGGGCATCATCCTTTTCTACTTTAAATCGCATGAGCCCCTTTCGAGGTTCCCACGACAACTCCTTCGATAAGAAGTGCCTTGGTCAAACAACAACAACAACAACAACAAATATTACTAATCACTTTCGACTATTAAAAAGGGCACTAGCCCTTTGAATTTCAAATCAAATGAGCCCTTTTCTGAAGTTTCTACGACAACGTCTTCAATAAAAGCCTTATACGCTTTTATTTAAGGTTAACTTAAAACCCTTTCCCTGAGGGCTGTGGCGGAATATCCTCCTCAAAACATATTTTCAATCTGTAAATCAACTACGCTGAACAGAATGGCTATCTCAAAATTTTTATTGGATTTCTTAGGGGGAAAGATTGGCATGGGGGGGGGTTAGTTGCCCTCCAATCACATTCGACTATTAAAAAAGGCATTAGCCCTTTGAATTTCCAATCGAATTAGCGTGTTTTGAAGTTTCTACGACAACGCCTTCTATAAAAACATGATATGCCCCCTGGGCATAACTTAAAAGTCTTGCCCTGAGGGTTGTGGGGGAGGGTCCTCCTCAAAACATTTTTTCTATCTGGAAATCAGCTACGCTGAACAAAATGGCTATCTTAAAATTTTGACTGGATGTGTTTGGGGAAACTATGGGTGTGGGGGGGGACTAGTTGCCTTCCAATCACTTTTGACTATTAAAAAGGGCACTAGCCCTTTGAATTTCCAATCGAATTAGGTTTTTTTGAAGTTTCTACGACAACACCTTCTATAAAAACCTTATATTCGCCCAGGGCATACCTTAAAACCCTTGCCCTGAGGGTTGTGGGGGAGTGTCCTTCTCAAAAACATATTTTCTCTCTGGAAATCAACTAGCCTACGCTAAACAAAATGGCTATCTCAAAATTTTGATTGGAAGTGTTTGGGTGAATGAGGGACGTGGGGGGGGGCTAGTTGCCCTCCAATCACTTTCAATTATTAAAAAGGGCACTAGCCCTTTGAATTTGCAATAGAATGAGCCCCTTTTAAAGTTTCTATGACAATGCCTTCTATAAAAAACCTTATATACCCCAGGATATAACTTAAAACCCTTGCCCTGAGGGTTGTTGGGGAGTGTCCTCCTCAAAAGCATATTTTCTATCTGGAAATCAACTACGCTGAACAAAATAGCTATCTCAAAATTTTTATTGGATGTGTTTTGTGGATTGATGGAGGTGGGGAAGGGGCTAGTTCCCCTCCAATCCCTTTCGACTATCAAGAAGGGAACTAGCCTTTGAATTTCCAATCGAATGAGCCTGTTTTGAAATTTCTACGACAACGCCTTCTTATAAAAACCTTATACGCCCCCAGGGCATAACTTAAAACCAGTGCCCCGAGAGTTGTGGGGAGTGTCCTGCTAGAAAACATATTTTCTATCTGGACATCAACTAGCCTACGCTGAAAAAAATGGCTATCTCAAAATTCTGATTGGATGTGTTTGGGGGAATGATGGGTGTGGGGGGCTAGTTACCCTCCAATCACTTTCAACAATTAAAATGGGCACTAGCCCTTTGAATTCCAAATCAAACCAGCCTGTTTTGAAGTTTCTACTACAACGCCTTCTATAAAAACCTTATATGCCCCCAGGGCACAACTTAAAAACCTTTGCCCTGTGGGTTGTGAGGGAGTGTCTTCCTCAAAAATATTTTTTCTATCTGGAAATCAACTACGCTGAACAAAATGGCTATCTCAAAATTTCGATTGTATGTGTTTGTTTGAATGAAGGGCGTGGGGGGGCTAGTTGCCCTCCAATTACTTTCGACTATTAAAAAGGCACTAGCTCTTTGAATTTCCAATCGAATGAGCCTGTTTTGAAGTTTCTACGACAACGCCTTTTACAAAAAACCTTATATGCCCCCAGGACATAACTTAAAACCAACGTACGCGCGCGTACGTAGGCTAA